>NC_083470.1:9990000-10112500 GCF_030014155.1 Tachysurus vachellii
ATGACACCAGAGTTGATCTAGCTAATGGGAGATGCATGTACTGCTTACAAATGTATGCCTGTGGTTAAAGGATCTTCTCAGGATACAATCCACACGTAAGGGGTGATCGAACAGACAGGGTCACTGACACCTCTAAAACAAATTACGTTTTTTGGAAAGTGTGTGTGTGTTCTTTTTTGAGGCTACAATAGCCTGTTTGCACACATGCTACTGAATTTGAGTGTTACATAAAAATGAAATGTTTGTGTTCACTTTGAAGAAAGGATTTTTTTCAATATGACTTCAATTGTAAAGATGAATTTGTTAAAAAAAAAAAAAGAAATAAAAAGACTTTTTGAATTTTGTTCAGGCGCATTAAAGAGTAAGAATTATATTCTGACAGGCGAAGCTGTTATAGAGAATAATCAACAATGTTGTGGAAAACTGTAACCTAAAGTGAAGCTGATTAAACTTTAACTGCATGTCCTGAAGTGTTATTTTTATTAGGCTTAGATTATCTGATGTATTTGAGCTGATCTAATACTCTGATTTGCTATTATAGAAACTACAGTGTATAAATTAGGGCTCAGTAATATAATTATGTGTTGTCTTGCAGTCAGCACTGTTGTGAGAGCTGTAATGTTATAGACGACTGACCAATCCCATTCAAGAATGCAACAACGCTTTTGTATAATTGTTATTATGATTTCTATTTACATTTATATGGTTTTTCAGGTATAGCATTTATAGCTAAAATAGTTTCTAAATTCCTACTATTACTATATATTACAAGTGATATTTTTAGACCAGTCAGAGCTGCTACTGATGAGTGAGGAATATTGTAATCATAACTGACAGCTCAGTGTTCAGGGAGCAGCAGGACAGTGTCCTGTTTCAGGGTGTGCTGAACTCCACTAAGGCAGTGTGGGGCTTATAGGTAAAAACATTTCTCAGTAGGGGTCACTCTTCCTCATCAGGCTGTTCTGTGACCCAGCTGCTCTTATCCTCTGCAGGGTGATCCAAATGACCACCCGTCTCCCTGGGGGGGTATAAACACTGAGCACTCACTCACTGACTTAACACAACGCTTTGTGTTATTGCACTTATTGCAGCTAGCTAGCTAACTAGACAGGACTTTCTTGAAATGGGTGAGGGCAGACGGACAGACGGGCAGACGGGGACTTTCTCTTGATTAGCTGTGTGGATAAGAGCATTAGGAATTTTCTTATTTCCACTGAGGGAAATCCGTCTTTAGCTGGAATGATATTTGGAATGAACATGAGCAGCGCGTGAACGTCTGGGAGATTAAAATATAAGTACGATAGCAGACTGGGTTAGTGCATATGTGAATGCAAGAATATATTCAATTCAATCAATTCAGTTTGTGAGAACATAATTACATGCAGTGAGAATTAAAATTAGTGTGCTTTTAGTTGCCCAATCAAAACATGTCACAGTCATTTAAAAACCTTTAGTTTTGCCGTGTTTAGGACACCACTTCTGCATTCAGTCAAAAATACTTCATCTTTTTCTAACATTTTTATGACCAGACATATGCAATTACAGCTTCTAGAAACATAAACAAGGACATTGAGTATTTGCAATGCTGTAAATTCCACACTTTAGAGTGCAATCCGAGTCTGTGTACCGTTACTAGCTTTAATTGTCACAGAATTATTTGGGGATACAAACGGTTGGATTTCTATCAGCAATGACTTGTACTTTTCCCCCCATTACGTATTAGAGGTAAACAAAGACATTATGAGTGCCTGGCACACCCTAAAAACTGTTCAGGAATGTTCTCCCAGAGGGTCTGCTACCAAACTAGCTAATTAGACTCAATAAAGCTCCAGAGCCCTTCGAGCAAATACATTTTTACATGGCTCAGTGGGAAATAGAGTCTGCTTGGTGCTTTTTTTATTCATGAGAGTGAAAATCTCAGGGAAAGGAATGCAGGTCAGGAGAAAACATACATACACAAGTATATCCAAACTTCAATATATTCCATCTAAACTATAAAAATATATCGAAAACTTTTGCTTTTGTTCTCTACTAAGGAAAAAATTCAGTGTAATTATGCAAGAGGTATCCTGTGCCTCTGATCTGTGTGCCAATAAATAACTGCATATGGGTGTTTTGGATACAGTGATTCATGTGAACTCAGATACAGACCTTAGAACACAGCAAGGACAAACTTGTTCCTGTTTCTCAGATCAGATCGAGTATAAGAACAGAGTGTTATAGTACTGTACACACAACATTACACTCTCAGTCAGATAGCACATACTCACAAAAACAAAGTGATGTGCCTGTTAATGGAAAAATGACTTTCCCCTGAATAACAGATGCAGGTATAATCTTAAATAGCACTTTTAAAGATTTTACAGCAAAAGTTCAGCTTCTCAAACTGTGTACAGCAACAATAACTTTCTGCCTGCTGCATAATAATAACTGGATTAAAATGTGTTGTTAATTTACAATAAAAACCATATGACACTCAAACGCTCGTCATTAAGTTGTCTGCTATAGGAGACAGGATTTATCCTTCTATAAATGGAGGATTTTCAGTAACTGGTTTCTCTGAATAGCCTAAAAACTTTATGTTGGTTTAATAACATAACAGACATTCCACAACAATAAATTAAAAAAAAAAAAATAAAAAATGTATGATTCGTCATTCTTTAATGAACAAATTGGCAAATTGCTGGGGCATTAAATAAATAAAGCACTTTGGCATGTTGGCACCTTCGTATTACTTTTCCTGTAACTACATGCCCTGTTTTGTTTAAATGCTCCTTGTTTGTCATTTCAGGACCTTTAATGATAGCTACATGACAGAGGAAATCCTTTACACTAGTGAAACAAACACATTTTGCCTCAATGATTATGCATACTGTGTCTGCACAGCAGCAACATAGCCTTGACTGAATATTTTTAAACATTTTGTATACACATTGTCTATTTGTCTGTAAATAAGTATCGAGCTGCATTACATCACTAATATTTTTTCTACTATCATTATAGCTTGTTACGACCAGAGTTCAACACAAATTGCTGTACACAATCTTCAAACTAACCCTAAGTGATGAACTTCCAGCCTCAATCCGGATAGTATATATACTATATACAGACTATATTAAAGAAAAAACAAACAAACAAACAAACAGCTAAAGACCCACCTCTTTTGTGAACACTTAACTAAACACTATTGTGTCACCACTTTAAAAGAAATACACTTGCTCTTCTTACACTAAATTAGAAAAACTTACAATCCTTTATCGTCTGCCTTATATACTGCTTGTGATAAACAGATATTACCAGTAGAGGGAGTAGTGTAGCAATATCACAGGAGATGTAGCAATATAAGGAGAGAAACACTTATCTAAACGATTCCTCTGAAATTTCTTCTTACTAGTCATTTTGCATGATGTTTTCATTTGCTGGCCCAGTGTCCATGCTGGAAGAACCACTGAAGCTGTACACAGTGAGTGCAGCTCTTGTTGTATGCCAGGTGTATTTAACAGCTGCTGACTGATGGGCTGGGTGTCAATACACTGAAGACCTTATGTGCCAAAAGTAGTTAGGCAGAATTTTATTGCACCCGTCACTGACACATTGGCTATGTAGAGAGAAAGAAACAGCAGGTGATTCTGTCTCTACACTTATAATGAGTTCTGCTGCTCTTTTGTGTGGTCAGTTTAAGATATATTGCCATTGAGCTACTCTGTAAATGGCTGTAATGGCCAAACATTATTCTGCAGTAGTATCTATCATTGCTTAATGAAAAATCGTTCTTTTTCTTAATTGTAAAAAAAGAAATCCGTATATAGTCATGTACTTTTTCTTAACCCAGCTTAAAGCATTAAGCGTAATTGTTGCAGTTAAAGGGAATCGAAGGTTGATGGATGATCTGGCTCTATGAGTATCGTTTGTCTTCGGCTGCTGATTTAAGGTCAGCTGTGCTTTTAATCATCTGTGTTATGAAGGAATTTCAGAACTGACCTGAGATCTGTGCTGAAACTGCTGGTCAGTCAGTGTCAGCAATCAGATGGGTTGTCTGTAATTGTGTGAGCTGAGACTGTGAGCTCAGACTGGATCTCTCACAAGACTCCAAGCACAGCAGATCTCACAGCGGGGACACAGGCGCATTGTTCATCCTAAGCTCTTTCATGAGCCCTTAGTAGATTACTGTGCAACTGGCTGTGTAGATGTGAGAAGAAGAAGCTTGTCAACTGCTCTGGCAAGAGGTTTGTGCTTCAGCACATTAAGGTCAGCTGTTTGTTAAGTAGCTTGTGCCTTCTTTAGTGGCCCTTTAATATTCTTTCTTTTGCCTTTTTTTTCTATTTGACACTCATCATCTGTTTGACAGTTTCTTGTGGTGTCCCTAACACGTCATTTTTAAAGCTTAAAAACATCTGAGAGTCAATTGTTTCCTGATTGGTACAGGCTCTAGCTTCATCTATAAAGAGTGTAATTCTGCTGTTGTAATTTATGTTGCTGCCTCATTCTCTCCAAAACATCCTCAGCCCCCTGGGGTAACACTGCATTCCCCACCCAATGAAACACTGATATTTTTAGACACTTTCCTCCAAAGAGCTCATACCATCCCTCCTCTTCTTCAAACCATCTTTGATGATAATATCCATGTCACAGAAAAGAACGATCTCCGGTTTACATGCAATACTAGCTGGACACAGTGATTGACGTCATAGAAACCTGAGTACATGATAGTACAATGCCTGTCACTTTCTCTTAATCATGCCATGCTGTATATAGAGATCACTCACTAGTACCAGTGCTGCTGAGATGTTAGACCAAAACAACCAGCTTTTGTCCTGGATGTTACAGGTATACATGGGCTAGCATAACTGAACAGAACTCTCTTTTAATAGATTAAGATGATCTGTTTTTTTAACCCCGATACTTAAAGTTTTTTTTTTTTTTTTTTTTTTTTTTTTTCTGTTTGTTTGTTTTTTTCTTTCTGGAACAAAGAACAAGAGCAAAACCAACAGTTGTACATATAAATACACAGAAAGGTATTTTTTATTTCTCTTAGCCCAAATCCTGTTGATAGATATCATCTCACTTTAATTTTGCGTGCATTAGAGCTCATTTAACTATGATGACAAATTCATAACTAACATCAGCAATGATTGAGGACACACGAAACACAATAGGGCATACATCTGGCAACAAATGAGGATTTAGCAAGTGAAAATATATTAAATACAGTCTAATTGATCTAATAGTCCAGTTTTTCCAATTGGAAGAGTACCATAAATCAAATATATGATTATTAAACAGATTTTCTTAAACATTTGCTAATTTCAAGCTTTAAAACTTCTTATTGCCAGATAAATTTGCTTTATTTTTTTTTTTCTCCAGGGGGAATAAAGGAAACAGGAAAAAACGAAAGAAATCTGACTTGAACAAGATATTTTCATATGAGAAATGTCATAGATTGCTGTGTAATAAACATTAAAAACATCAATGACTTTGGAGAAACTAGAAGAAAATAGACGTTGTCTAATCAAGGAAACATTTTCTAATCAAAGAACTTATTAAACAGAGGAACATGGAAAAATCAATAGTTTTGTAATTTATGCAGAGCACTGTTTCCTATGCTTGTTATTCAGAAGACTGTGTTATAGTTTTATATCAATGATGAGACCTTAACCCCAAGTTACTATTTCTTGTAGCTCTTCTATCTGTGTCTAAACCAGCAGTCACTGCTGACCTTGATTTAACCTTAAATTCAGCTGAAGCTGTGTTTGGTGCAGCAAATAAAATACACAGAATTCAAGCTACAGGAAGTGACAAATGTACAATTGCACATTGATGGTACATTTTATGGTCCCCCATGTTACATCTGTGTTCAAATTGCCAACTTCCTGTTAAATATTATCAGTACGGTCTAAACCAGGAAGTACATGGGACCTATTTACAAACAGCTTTTAAATTAAATAAACCCTTGATTTATTTTTCAACATTTTAAAAATTCAAAATTCTGCTAATATTAAGCTAGTGGCACCACATTAGATGTGTTAATGTCATTTTTGTTGACTGATTAATAAAATAGCAAACAGTGATTTATTAGAAACAATAATATCCTTTTAAAAATGCATACACTCGATGGCAGAGTACAGTACGTAGTGTACAGTAAATCGTCTGGGATTGCAGGGATTAATCGGCTGGGATTAATCCTTTCAAAGCTAATGGGAGGTACGAGACAGGCAGGGACCAAAGACTTCCGTTTCATGAGTACTGTGAAACTAGCTTTCTGGATCACACATACTGTACATGTATTTCTGCAGTTTTGGGTATAAAGTAAGATTCTGCTTAAGAAGGTGCATGTTGTTGGGGCATAGTTACTGTTGGGGCACAGTTACTGTTTGGGCACAGTTACTGACCACAAACATGACACTGACACTGACCCTGAGAAATCCTTGAACTTGTTGCTTCATTTCTACTGTTGTGGATGATGCCCTGTATGTACACTTCTCATAATCATTGTATGTTCATTGCTGTAAATGGAAAACAAGTATTTCTAAAAGTTCCCTGTGAACATCTTACAATATACAGTTTTGCTATGAGACTGATTAAAGGCTCATAATACATGTATTATCAGGTTACGTCCTATCGAGTTGCGTTTCACAATAAAGCCAAGGAGATTAAGATTCTACTTCATTCAGTCATCATTCTGACTCACTTCATGCTTCATCAACTGGAATGCTTCAGTATTATGAGTGCTAGCGAATGAAATCCAGCCCCTGACTGTGTGTATGTGTGTGTGTGCGCGTGTGCACAGTCTGTTTACTTTACTCTGTACTGTATTTCTAAGGTGGACATGTGAGGGGTTTACTCTTCACAAAGACCTGCAAGCCCTTAGATGATCATCGCCTGTGTGTGTGCGTGTGTGTGTGTGTGTGTGTGTGTGTGTGTGTGTGTGTGAAAGAAGGATGGCATCTCGGCTGGCTGAGAGAGCTAGATGTGTGGTGACAGAGTGAAGTGTCAGAACATGATTCTGGAAATACACGTTGCCAAAGGCCATTCAGAGAAGTAGCAGCCCTCTAGTTATATCTTTAGAACAAGATTACTGTGTGTGTGTGTGTGTGTGTGTGTGTGTGTGTGTGTGTGTGTGTGTGTGTTTGTGAGCGATGATGATGATGATGATGATGATGATGATGATGAAGGACAGTCAAAAGTATTGGATTAGATCATATTTCCTGGTATTACAGGTTATGAGGACAGGTTGTTCAGCTGTATTATGGCTCCCATCATTCATGTTCACTTGGTGATACTGTGGTATATGAATTTAGTTATCTATGAATGCAAAATTCTGTTTTGTAAGTCCTAAGTAGTTCCAAGCAAAAGAAGATATTTTTTATTTACACATAATTATGGTATGATTGTAGAGAATGTGCTGTAAGTGTTCTTTCAGAGCTGATCTGATGTTGCTCGTGTAAACTCTAGTGTTTCCTGTGTTTCAGTAGCAGCCCTCCAGGGGTTTGGGACCGGAAGTCATCAACTCATCTCATCAAAGCATTGCTCAAGATTATATGTACAAGTTCCACCAGCTTCCATTTGAAAATTAAATCACATTAAGTCTAAGGTTAAGCCAAATCCACAGATTATTGTGCCTTACGTTAGAGGAAAATAATTGTAGAGGAGCATCATTAAGAAACAAAACTGGACCTTTAAGACGATGGTAAGAAAACAATTGAAGATACATTGATTGAAGATACATACACTGCTGTTTGTACATGTGAAACTAATGTTTTTTAATACTAACTAATGTATAAAAAACTAATGTTGTATAACAGTGTATGTGTTGAATGTCTGTTGAACAAGTCCAAAGCACTTTGTCACTTTCAGTATATACTGTAATACAGTGTATACATTATATCTACAGAGATATCCATATCTGCATCCTTTAACACTTCTAAGATGACTGAACTATAACCACCTAATACAGGACATATGCAGATCCTAACATGAAACCAAACACACTGATCAGTCAGCTAATACACTTATAAGCAGTCCACCTCATTTTACATTAACATGCAAAGTCAAGGCCCATTAAACAGGCATAGAAAAAAACACACAAATCTACAAATGCAAAGGGAAAGATCTTACCTTGACATACTCCATGGTGGGATCCATGCCTCCGGCGTCCCTGCGACAGAGAGACAGAACTCTCTTTAGTGAACACATTCAGTCTGACTTTGTCTCTCTCCTTTTTGAGTGTCTGTGTCTGCAGTCTGTGTGTTTGAGGAAGACTGACCACTAATCACTGACCACTTCACACAGCCATGCAAGTCCAGAAACCCCCCGACACACACACGCACAGTGCTACAGATAATAGATCTTATCGAGGAAAGAGGAAACATTTTATAAAGAATGACATGAAGTCACAAGAGGAGAACCAAGAATATAAAGGAAAATTCAAAGGTTAGTTACAAAGGATTTGGTGGTAATCACCCCCCCCCCCCACCCGTCTGAAAGTCTGTTGGATTATAGGCAGTGGGTAGAATAATACCTCAAGATTTATGCAAGATTTCCAGCAATAAAACAAGCATATGATAAAGTAAAACAGAAATCAAGTTATGACAGTTTAGTCCTTGCAAATAGTTTTGTTTTTAATAAAGATAGTGAAATAAAGATCGTAATCAACACGCTACCTGCAGCAGTGACCCTTGCTCTGTTCTCTTGCGTGCTGCATTTGTTTCTGAACGTGGAATGCAGGAAATGTGGTGGTGAGAGCAGAAAAGCTTTTCTTCCCCAACACATTGTTAGTTAAAGTGGCGAGGCATGCTGCTCAGCTTTTTCTGCATTTAGCTCCATCTCCACCACCACACCGGCCACGACCTGGCCTGCCCCCAGCTAACCACCTTTCATCTTGGCTTACATAAAAAATAGCCTTCTTTCTTTCTCTCCGTTCTTTATGACGCCCTCTCTCTCTCTTTCTTCTTTCTGTCTTGATTTCCAGCAGGCTGTGTGATTGGGTGTCGTACACCCTCAGGGGAATAAAGGCTTCTGTTCAGGTTTAGTTCCAGAGCCTAGGATCTTATATAACTTTCGACAGTAACATCTAGGCTTGGGTAGCACTCTAGGTTTAGTGTTTATTGTTCAGAATTTTGTGTATTTAAGATTTTGTGTATTTAAGATTTTTTTCTATTTTGCTTCTGTTTGCTTGATTCTGGGGATATAAAAGATTAACATGCCTACAATTAAAGGTTAAAAAGGCCACATGTAGCATGTGTGGCATTAAGCACTAGAGCAAGACAATATGAAAAAATGTATGGTCATGATGACCTGAGCTAAATACCTCAAATAAAGACCAACACCTGGAATTATATTATGCAAATACACAAATGAGATGCATTTTCTTGTACACTGTCTAGTGTGAAAAATACCTGAATGTGTTTTTCAGGTGGTTGATGTCTTTTTTTTTTTTTAGGTTTTCTTTCTTTTTTTTTTTTTTTAGGTTTCCTTTTTTTTTAGTTGATGCAGTGAAACTGATAAAAATATCAAAGAATAACAATGATTATTAAAAGGTCACATATTACACATTGATTGAATTATATGTGTAAAACGTTTATCAAGTAGTTGGTTTTGGACAATACTAACAGTGTATGAGTTTATAATGTAGGTGATAATCCATCTCTCTCCTTTATACGTTCTTTGACTAGAAAAAAAAGCAGGCTAATTAATGTTACTTAAATGCTTAGTAACACTGTAATCCGTCTCTCAATCCATCTAGTAGAGGTTAAAACAGCAAACTGACACATGGAGTTTCATTAATATATGAATATTCATGTGTTAATGAGCAGGTAATGAGCTGTTATTTGGTTAATTCTAAAGTCTTTAATATGCAGGATTATTTTTCCATTTCTTAACATTTAACCAGAGGCCTGTTTTGTTATGTCCATGTTCAGCACTGAATTTCTTTGTCATGTTCCACACCACAGTGGAGGTTCATGGCTCCTATGAAAGTTACTAAGCCTCTAAGTAAATCTGCTTTACCTAGTGTACTAGGGGCAATATATTCACAGAAAAGTTACAAAAAACCCCAAAACATTAATTTTTTTCCACACAAATGGTTATATCTTCAGAGTAATTGGTGTTATCGAATCCATTTCTGCTCTTTGAGATGCCTCAAGCCTCAAAAATATGAAGGAGTTATCTTTAACCATAAAATTCTTATCCCAAAAGGCCTCGCTCTGAACGCCAACAGTGTACTGACTCATTTTATATCAGACTTTTGGCAATAAATTAATCATTTTATTTATACTGATTTAAAATGTCTCGTAAGTCCATTCCCATTCTGAACGCCATTCTGAACGCCAAAAAGGGTTTTAAACTTCTCTCTGCCTTTAGCCCCACTATATTAGCAGACACTCTTAAATGAAAACTTCAGTGGAGTAATGAACTGTGAGCGCACACTTACAGAGCTATTTATTATAATCTGATGTAGCATATCAGTATGATGCTTTATTAAACCAGTAAATAAAAATGTATATATATATATATATATATATATATATATATATATATATATATATATATATATATATATATATATATATATAAATAATAAGTCACTTTTGCTATAGCTATGCTGAGTGTTATAAGAATATAGAAGTGCTGCTCTGAGCACTCAGATCTTTTCTTCTTTACAATTATATGTTTTCACTGACTCCATTTGGGTAGAGAGCATAATAAATACCCAAATAGTGATTTCACTATTCAAATACTGCTTCCTCAAACAGCTAACTGTGTATTTGAATACCTGTGTACACTTTGTAGTGCTTTTGTTAGCACTTTGGGATCATCAAAACCACCCATATGGTCTGCATCCCACAGAGAGGCTTGAGGCATTTAGGACACACATCCATCTCACTTTGCTTTCTCCTCTGCTATAGCCAAGCCACAGCTGTATTGTGTCTTAATTTAGAGATTTGTACCCAGCTGAACTGTTGTGTTTTTCCAAACTTCTCCGGTCATGAGCAGGCCACTGGATTGAGGACGCAGCAGGTCACTAAGAGTTTTTTCTGAATTTCTGTAACATCTGAGACACTTTATGTGCAATTTACAAGACCTTATATACATACCTGTGTACTTGAGATGATCTCTCTCTCTCTCTCTCTCTCTCTCTCTCTCTCTCTCTCTCTCTCTCTCTCTCTCTCCCTCTCTCTCTCTCCCTCTCTCTCACACACACAGATCTCAGTGTAATTCTGCTGTCATTGTGAGCATCATTTCCACCAGAAATGCCTATATTTGAAAAGTGATTTACTGTGTCACTCACACTTTCTCTATTTATATATTTCTCTATTTCTCCCTGAGGACAGTCTATCTGTGTGCGTGTGTCTGTGTGTGTGTCTGTGTGTGTATGTAAAGGAAACGAATAAGAAAGAGACACTTAAGAGTAATCCAACACACACCTGATGGTTAAAAATGGTTGTTTACACTTACAGTAAAAGGAAATCCCTTAAACCCCCTGCTAGGTGGCGCAGGAGACAAGAATAATAATCAAGCAACAAACTTTAAAGCACATAGAGGCATGAGAAAGACACAAATATCCAGCGCTTATCTGATTACAGATGAATATGAAGAAAGCTTATCATGTGGTTTATGGGGCTGCATTGTGTTTCAGGTGGCTTGTTTACTGCACATATCACGGCTGTTTGGGTCGATCATGTCCAGGTGAGAAAAACAGCCGTTCCGGGAAGAGAAGACCTTCATGGTGACGCAGGTGCAGAAAGCAATCAAACCTCTATCAACAGCTAGAATTGAGCGGATGTTTAATCAGCTTTTGTCTGCCTTCAGTGTTCCTGACCCTAACATAAAACACACACTCACACACAATCAACAGCATGTCAGCTATTAGGTGCTCAACAGGAAACGCTTGTATAATATCCAGTACTGTGTGTCCCTAATTCAGCTAGCTGTCATCTCCACAATTACACTTCCACACCCTCTCTAGTCTTCTTATACTGCGCTTATCTCCTGCTCATGCTATGGTTATACTGTCATGCTTATAAGGCTAAATGACACACATAATCTCTTCATCACAACTGACATTAGCCTAATATTTCAATTAAATAATTTTGACCACACAAAGTAACAAAAAATTTTTAACTAAAGTAACATAAGTTACATGTCTTTTCCATAACATTGCATGAAATAGATAAACATGTCCATTATGTTAAAAAATGATCTTTTAGTAACAAAATAAGCAGAATCTGTGTTCAGTATATGAGGAAGTGTTCACTTTATAGTTTATTTTCCAGACATCACTTTCAAGTTACTAGCTGTACATCTGAAGCTACACGTTACAAACAATGTAGTACATTATGAAGCATGATTCTGGTCATATCACAAAGTCTAATCTAGAAAGTGTAATGTAGTGCACTGATGGGTTCCCATGATGCACTGTGGCAATTTATCGAACAAACAGTGGAACCAGTACACATAATGCAACTTGACCAGTATTTCTACTATTCATCTAGTAGTAGAAGTAGTGTTTATTTGTCACATATACATTACAGCACAGTGAAATTCTTTTCTCGGCTTGTTAGGAAGCTGGGATCAGAAATGATACACTCCCCTGGAGCAAGGAGGGTTAAGGGCCTTGCTTTAGGGCCCAACACTGACAGCTTGGCAGTGCTGGGGCTCAAATCTCTGACCTTCTGAACACTTTCCAAACCAATATTACACTTTATCACTGCACAGTATTCTTACTCATATTACATTACATGCTGTCTTCCCCTACTGCCTCTCCATTATCTCCTCCATCTCTCTCTCTCTCTCTCTCTCTCTCTTTTTGAGAGTTCTTTCATATTCACATTTATTGGATTCAAAATTGAATTCATAAATGGATTCAAACACTTCTCTGCATTCATCTATGTATAGATTAGCTCCGAGTCTCAGTAAAGTCATTCTGTACTGTGATATTAGATATCACTGGTTTGAGCTTATTAATAGTTAATACATCAGCCAGTATGACTACTGCAAACTACTCAAACTGCTTATAAAAATGAGGCAGGGCTTTTATCCACTCTCTTAATCACTCACCTGAACTTATATACACTCCAACGCTCCAAATGACAGACTGGATCTCACCTCCTGAAAGCCAGTGTACCAAACTCCTGCGTATATTTCCATTAAATCCACATCCAAACTTACACATAAAAATTCATGTAAGTAAACAGGAAAAGTGCATTAAGATCTGCTTTAGTCTGGTGTCTGTGTATCTTCCTTTCTGTTCCTCCCTCTCTCTCTCGCTCTCTCTCGCTCTCTCTCTCTCTCTCTCTCTCTCTCTCTCTCTCACACACACACTCACAAACACAACCTTCATCACCTCTTCCGCATGTCACGCAGAGTTACAACCAGGTGTTGTTATGGTGATGAGAGGTCATTGCTAACTGTATAGTTGGCAGTGCTCTTTAGCGTGTGATATCCATTTTTCACCTTTCCTGTGCCTGTTGACAGTAAAATAGCAGACCAATGTTAGGTAACCTTCTAAATGTCAGCTGACACATGTTCTTGTCTTTGTAGTAAGTCAAACATACAGAGAGAGAGAGAGAGAGAGAGAGAGAGAGAGAGAGAGAGAGAGAGAGAGAGAGAGAGCGCACTGGCTGACTGGATTGTATCCAAAAGTTGTGTTTTGTATAGCAAGATACTAAAGGAGTAAAAATTCATGGCTAGACTACCTTAACATTATGCCCTGTAATATGAGTGACTATTATCTCAGGATGTACCACATCCTGTATCATTATTCACCAAAGGTTTCTCTTATTTCTATTCTCTGAGTGGTCATGTGTTATTTCTCTTTATATCACAGTGAGGTTGAATTCTGGACTCCGATTGATCAGCAGGTGATGATTAATTTTCTCTACTGT
Organism: Tachysurus vachellii; assembly: GCF_030014155.1. Classification (NCBI taxonomy): domain Eukaryota; kingdom Metazoa; phylum Chordata; class Actinopteri; order Siluriformes; family Bagridae; genus Tachysurus; species Tachysurus vachellii. The sequence continues at coordinate 10,003,884 of NC_083470.1, forward strand.
TATCTTATTCAATTCTGTCTGTGCTCTAATTCAGATGCACTTGTTCTAATATGCAAAGATCACTCTAGAAACAGCTAACTCATAGGGACTTGTATGGTAGAGGACTAATCTCTGATTAATACTAATATTTTAATATTATAGAATAGATATTGATACGGTGAAACTTTCATTAAAATGCTGTTGATTTAATACTTTTTGAGGTTTTCTCCAGTGTTGTCACTTTAACATTCAGAGGTAAAGCACAAAAGAGGCTGATGAAGGAATAACTGTTTATAGGTGTTATAATGTAAGCAATCTATTTTTTCACTTGTTCCCTGGAAGTAAACGAATAGTACTTGCAATGATTTCTTGCTCATTTTTAACTGCTCTAAAAATTGGCAAATTGCTATGTTTTATTTCTTATGTACCAGCAGAGTTAAATAATAAAATCATTCATAATTTGTGGGCATTATTCAGGTGTGGTAAAGTGTGGTGTTACTTGCTATTGTGGATTCTTTGGAACAGAATAATCAACATAATAAATGTGGTGTCAAGACTTTTTGCTTCAACTTGGTATCTTAGCTTGATGTGATATTGCTCTACATAATAAAAACAGCCATTTAAATCTGCTTGCCTGGGGAGGTGCCTTTGTTTGTTTTAGGAAAAAAATCTTTTAGTGGCTCCTCATATTATCATAAAGATATACAATGTCTGTAACGAGAAAAAAGAAGTACAAAAGAAGTGCTTCTCAACACTTTCAACTAATGTTAAAGCCATATTTCACTTTTATATGTATTTCCAAAAATAAATGTAATAATCAAGACTAAGGTTTGCCCAATAATACTGATGTGCTGTTTTTGAAGCCTGTTCAGTAAATGTTTTTCTAGTTTTGTCAAGAGCACCGTTGCTCTGGCCAGGTCTCCTCTTGTGAGGCAGAGATGTTATCAGAGAAAGGTGACCTGGTTAAACAGAGGACAAATGGAAACAGTGCAGCTTTGTTGGTGCATTGTGATAATATCAGTTGAGATGAGAAACACAAGTCTGAAGGGGTAGCACTCAGACAAGGGCAGGAGGACAGAGACATCAGAAACAGGTGAGAGGAGAGACGATTTTAGTGACATTATTATCTTGTCTGTACTCAGAGACAAGGCGGGGGACACTCTAGAGTCCATATACTTATTCACACTCTATGGACAATTTAGAGATGACAATCAGCCTAAAACACTTTAAATTAAACTAGAGCAAACTGAACACACACAGGGTGTGAATCAAAACCTCCACACTGGATGTCTGAGGTAAACATGCTAACCACTGAGCCACCATGACCTATTATTATTATTATTATTATTATTATTATTATTATTATTATTATTATTATTATTATTATTGTTGTTGTTATAGAAATTAGAAATTGTAGTATTAGTGTTATATAACAGATTTACACACCTTAAGTAATATCAATAATAGAAGAATAAGCTGAACTAAAGTGATTATTAATAAGAGCGAAAACTTTTCAACTGAAGCGATGAATCAAAAACTCGTCTTTAACTGTGGCTGTTGCTTTATTTTTTAAAACCGTAAACAGTTATCTGAGCCAGCTGTATGTCAGTAAGTAAACTGATGTGTCAGGAATGTATTGTTTGAGCAGCACTTTGCTGGTGAAGGGGAGGATGTGTCAAACATAATTACACAGTAAAGCAGGCTGAAGAGGTTGGCCCACTCTGACACCACCATGTGTCATTCACTTGTATTTATTACTGTTACGGAAAGCAGCAGCAGTTGGAAGAGGTGGCAGGTTCGAGTTCATGCTCCCTGTTTAACTCTGCTCTCTGGTATCATTACAGCAGGAATGTCCTCATTGCCATAGTAGTTATTCCATATTTACAACAGCTGACATACATAAGTTTAAACATCAAACAATTATACACCACTTTGCCCAATTAAAATAAATATGCTACATGAATGACACGTTAAGATTGTACACACACTAAGCAGGTCACGATTTTACTGGGATGTCCACCTGGCGCCAGTTCTCATCAGACTGCTGTTATTACTGGGGGCTTAACTGTGGGACGACTGTATGATGTGATTCTCTGTTTTCAGCACGACTCACAAAATTACTCATGAGAGAGAGAGAGAGAGAGAGAGAGAGAGAGAGAGAGAGAGAGAGAGAGAGAGAGAGAGAGAGAGAGAGAGAGAGAGAGAGAGAGAGAGAGAGGGAGAGCTTTATTCTGTTAACTACACGTGTTAACTGTAAAATCTAACAATTCATATATACTTTTAAATTCTGGCATGGATTTGGATGGCTTGAACTGAGATTCCATCAGATTCCATCAGTTACTTCAGTAAAACCTGCCATGTACAGGCTTAGGCATACTGTATTGCTTACTGGTTCTTGCCGAGTGGTAGGAAATAAATGCTACTATGAAATGTGTAATTCTGTAATTCTGTGTTGAAGATGTAAGGTGCTATAAACACTAATAAACACTGCTTCACTGCACCTAATACAAGCGTTACTTTCTGCCTACAGTGTGTACAATCAAATCTGCATGACACAAAAAACTTTACAGGACAAATGCTTTAATTCTGTCTAAATGGTCTCTAAATTTGTCAGTTGCTCTAAGGTGCTTACTTTGTATCCACAGTTAAATAACTCCTCACTTACTCATATGCCTCTCATACTCTTCTTTACCTGTATTAGGGGTGTGTTACATGCGTGTTGAAGAGTAGGACAAACAGTTATGCTTGACTTAATACTTTTAGATGCATGATGGACCATTTACTGAATCTGGTAAGGAGAAGGGAGCACAGTTTGATATCAGATTGAGGACCTGGCTTTGAGGTTTGTTTGTTTTTATAGCTATTTATAACTAAATTATATACACTACACTATATTATACAGCCAAATGTTTGTGGAGACCTGACCATCACACTCTTCTGGAAAGGATTTGCACTAGATTTTCAGAAAGTGGTTGTGGGAATTTATGTCCATTCAGCTACCAGAGCATTAGCGTGGTGAGGTATTGATGTTGGGTGAGGAGGCCTAGGGCAAGGTGGCATTCCAGTTCATCCAAAAGGTGTTCAGTGAGGTTGAGTTCAGGGATTTGTGGAGGACAGTTAAGTTCTTCCACTCCAACCTTGGCAGCGCTTTTTATGTATCTAAGATGGGCAATGTTATTATGACACTGGTTTGGGTCTCTAATGTTCAGTGAATGGAAAACCTTATTCAACAGCATACAAAGACATTCTATGCAGTTGTATGCTTTCAACTTTCAACAAGTCAGTTTGGTGACAGAGCCAGAAAGGGTATGTGGTCATATAGTGCATCTTTAGCTGACATTTTCAAATCTGTGAGAATTATTAAGATTGTTGAAATTAGGACTCAGTATCAGTAATGAAATCTGTGTCACATACATGACCAGAGATATAGTCATATTGTAGAAGAATGTATTTTTTTATTATTAAAAAAGACATCTTGTCATGATGGATTAATGCTGAGTGGTGGAGCAGGAAAGATACTTACTTCAGTGCAAGAGTTTGCATGTAAATCACAAGTATTTCACATTTATAGAAAAATGAATGGCCAGTGATGCAGGCCTGTAAGGTGGCTGCTATGCACTCAGCTCAGGTGCTATAAGCTTACAGTAGCTTCTTCACTTTCTTTGCAAGTGTAGTAGGCCACATTTTTCTAACTTATGACCTTTTAATAATCTGCAACATCATATTTTAATTAAGATCATTGTGATCATGCTTGTGTTACATGGCTGAAAAAGCAAAGGAAAAGATAGACATTGTGAGATTTATTTTCTGTGGTTATTTTGTCTATGGTAGTAATTGTGTTATTGGGATTTGGCACGCTGACATATGAGTCGTTGTACGTGCAGGTCAAGCATGCGCAAAAAGGTGTATAATAAGTTGTAATGTATGGTGTTCAAAACTGCATAAGCACTGACAAATAAAAGTAAGAAAAGTTCCATATTTTCATTTAAGCCTGCATTATAACGACAGACCCATTTACAGGAGATTGGAGATTCATCTGAGAGCTTACAGCTCCTCTTACAACATCATACAGTCTGCCAAGTCTATTGCACTCTGTCGCTGACTTAGGCTTCTATTTGTGTACAGGCACAAACTTAATTTAGTGTTGTGTACACCAGGCATGTTTCTAATTTTCTTGGGATTTCCCATTCTCTTCTATTTCAAATTTCTGTGGTAAAGCAGAACAACCTGGGATAAGACTTCAGAATTTGCCATATTTTTAAACCTGTTTTTTTCTAAAATTGCTAGTACATATTGAGAGTTGTTAGTCCAAAAACAGCACCTAACTGTCATTTTCTCACTTTAAACACAGGTTTAGAAAATGTGTGATTTGCTGGAGCTTGGTTTTGTAAAGGAACACACCATTTTTATCACTCACTTCAACATAAATAGGCTCATTCAACACTGCACCGTGATAAACACTATAAGAATTTTTGATTGATGTTTTTGATGGTGGCGGCAGAGAGTGGGATAAAGATGACCAGAAGAACTTTGTATTCATTTGAAGTTCTGTGTCCCACTAAAAGGGCACATGGATTCAAACCACTGCAGCCAAAGGAGTAAATGCGTTTCACAGGAAAACAGAGCCACAGTTTTTTTTTCCTTGGTTATTTTCACTAGTCTGAATTTCTGTCAGCTAGCTTTTGTAATATTAGATAAACAATATCTAATTGTATTAATAATAGGTCACTTAATAATAGGTCAGTTTGTAAACTGTAAGTCATTATTGCAAATCTCAGCAGCACCAACAACCTTACCTAATGATACTGTATCATTCTAACTCCACTTCTTTTTCTAATTACTTCCCTAATCTCAGGGTCACACAAATTCCAAGAATATTTCTTCTTACACACACACACACACACACACGCACACACACACGCATATGCATATTCTTTATGTTGTGCTTATGTTATAATGAAACTTGAAGCGGTGTGATGTTAGTTTTCAAATTCGTTAATTTCTTTTTATGTCACACTATAAACACAGAAAGATACTATATATATATATATATATATATATATATATATATATATATATATATATATATATATATATATATATATATATATATGAATGTATGGACTTATTGTTGCTGCATGATGCTGATACCTCTGTAATGTGTAGTCTTGTCTCCGTGTCTGAAAAGGCTGGTTCTCCTCTATGATGTTGTGTATAAGTGGTGAAGACGGCAGGCGGCAGCGTGTTGGGTGTGGCAGTGACCCACACATCTCCCATGTCCTAGAATGGGAGGCAACACCCTTCTTTTTTCGGGGCAGGGTGCCATGAATAGATATTCCCTGATAGCTGGTGGAAGGCACCTCTTTCATGCCAGAGCTCAGCAGGTCCATAGAGGAAGCCAACGTGCACTGGTGGCTCATGTGCAGGTTCCTGGGCAAGCTGGCAAACTTCCCTTCAGCCATCATTCTCAGTTCTGTGAAAGACATTGAATAAACATACAATTTATTCTTTACTCCAATTTCAGAGCCTGGAGAGTTAAGAATATTTCTAGTTAGACGAGATCTTGCAGACCACATGAGCAACACATTTTCTCCAGAAAGTGTTTACCTCAGCATTCCTCTCCCTGTTTGTGGGACCACTAATTGGGCATAAAAATGAGGCCTCTTTGCACTGAACATTACATATGAGACAGACACATTTCCTTGCAGATCCACAGAGACTGTCTGATAACATCTCTGCACTTGTTCTCGCTTGTCCAACCACAAATGCCTTACTCATGTATTTATAAGGATTCACAATACACACTTAGGGTTTGTTTGTCTTTTTGAAAAAAATAGCATAGGTAATCAGATGAGATTCATGCTGTTTGCCTAAGTATCTGCAATTTAACATTCAAACATCTTATTCTCTTTTATGAGCATCTCTGCTGTAACACTGAGATTTTCACTGAAATGTGTACCTGGTGTGTTTCTTAGGTCAACACCCCCCCCCCACCCCCCATTTATACCTAAAATATATTAATTTTAATAACTTTGTGATGTTGAACTATAGTAATAAATAAAACAGCACATATATGCGTGACTCTCAAGATGCATCTGAATCACATCTGTTGGCTAATTTCTGCCAATCAGCATACAACATGCAATCTACTATCGTTTTAATCGTCATTCTTCCACATGAAACGATATGGTTTTGATTTATAAGACACCCGTTTGATATTTAATGATACCACTGAAGCTGCTGTGATATGATACCATTTGATATGATATGATTTTTATTGACAGTAACTATTTTATATTTGACAATTCCACTAAATGTTTTCTTTGAGCATTAATGAGCATTTGGTTTCTGGTCTCTGGAGCACTGAATTATGAACAGGTAGTTAACTATATATAATAAACTATGATTATATACAGGGATGCCTGTGATCTCTAGTGAAAATGTGTCTAATTTGCATTCTTGGCAACAACTTGAGTGAAAAGTAGAATCATTTTCATGAATTTCAGAGTTTCTTAGTATGTGCTATATCTCCTTCTTGCTTTAATGACTGTAGATGCGAGCTGGCATGGATGCCTCCAGTTTGTGCATGGATCATGGATCATGAGGTTATCAGAACCATCAGAGTGTCGTTGTCGTCTGAACGTATGCTTCATTAGAAGAATCTGACCATTAGTACAAAGCAGTTAATCCTAAATATAAAATACTTTAATATATTTGTTTTAAATATTTCACATTTCATTTATTTCCCAGATTTCCAAAGTGGTTTCAGACTATTATTAAAAATATTATAAAATAATAATGCCTATAATAGTAATACACTGACGCTTGGTCCATGTGGCAGCAAATTGAAAACGATTGTTATTACTGGAGTGTATGCAGGTCTTTGCAGTAGGTGAAGATTGCAGATTTGTTATTTTGTTTCCCCAGACACAAGTTGGTGTCTTTGAGCTTACTGACCCTATTCAAGTGTTCACACACACACACACACACACACACACACACACACACACACACACACACACACACACACACACACACACAGATTATTCTGCCACATGACCCTTTGTGATATGTGTGTGTGTGCATGTGTGTGTGCTTGAAATTCAACCTCCATAACAGTTTCTCTCTTAAAGCCCTGACATTAAGTCATGATCTCATTCCAACCACAGGCAGATTCCAGCCTGACATTACACCAGTTCATTCCACCGGTACTGTTATTCCTCTGTTCCCCTGCAACCCTCTATCACCTTTCATCTTACATCATCATAAATACAATTATGTGATTATCACTGAGTGAGTGATACAGGAAGATCCTATTAATTCCTTTATTTGAACCAGCACACTAAATCATGCACACCTCTCTGATGAAGCTCTTCTGAAGCTCTTCCTGCTCCAAATCACTTTGGTCTGAGCTCACCTTGTATCCTATCTTATTTTTAATCACTAATTCCTTACCAGACATCTTGAGTTTGATCAATGACCTCTTAGGGACCGAGTTGTGTGTTTACACAGCAGACTGCCACACCTGGAGCACCTGGACTGTCCAGAGCCTTGAAACTAAACACCCCATTCACTCCTTCTGCTTTTCATGTGGTGTCACTCAGGTAGCATAGGGTAACATCCACAGATCCCTGTGAGTGATCCCTGAGTGATGATTATGGCTGGTTAGAAATCCCCCGCAGTATTATTTCCTCTTTTCCCATGCACACTGTGTTATACGACTGAGCAACAGTCATGTGCAATCTACAATATCCACTGGTGTTAAAGAAGAAACTTCCTGAGCTCAGTTTAGTCAAAAACATAATCGTATACTCTGAGTTTGAGGTTTTGCAATAGCAGCAAGAGAGCAACAGCAAAAATATTTCATATCTTCTGTGTTGTGTTTGCTGCTGATATGATGCCTATGTGAGTCAGAGCCATGCTGTTTTAATCACTCAATCCAGAATGATCAGGATTGTGACAAGAGGAGGTGAGCAACAAGATAGCTCACGTCTTCACACCTAGTTATCAAGGATTATCTCAGTGTGACTAAAACATCATGACAATTTTCATAAACATCCGGAATGACCATGGCTCTTAACCTTCATTCAAAACACTGCCCTACCTGCTCTAACAACACATTACTAGTGCAAGCAGCACACAGTCTGAGTGCCTTGCATGCCTGAAACATACAGTAATTAAGCTTTTTTTTTTCACTGGAATGCAGTGTGGGTCAAGCACCATGCTTTATATAACCACAGGCTGGTATCTGAGATGGCGCTGCCCAGAGGAGCTCCTCACTGTGTGTGGTAGAGAGACAGCTGTGGCTCTGAAGGAATGTGGCTCAGAATTACACCAGCTAATCAGTTAACTAGTCCTGAGAACATGGTACATTTATTCATGAAACTTTTCATCACAATTTATGCAAACTGCCATCCAAGTTAGTCATCACTAACCTTTTTTAAAGAAAACTCACAAATAACATTTAAACATTTGATGCTCATAATTTTTTTTAAAGAATGACCAATTTCATGAAAGATGTACTAATTGTACTTTATGTCTTTTACCTTTTTTTTTTACTTTATACAAAGGAAATGTTATGACATTCAAGTGATTTAACATACTGTAAGTACATGTCCAATACTCAAAATACAGCTTCACATCAATTACAGTATTTGTTTTTTATATAAATCTATATCTTTCCCATAATTATGGCTCTTTTTTGCTCTTACTTTTCATCAACTGTCTCTGATTTTAAGGTTCACAATTAAACGATCGGTCTTAACCTGTGTTTCAGTAAGTATCCTAATAGAGAGAAGTTGGAAACAAGTATGCTAGTATAATCTGCTTATGCAGGGAATGGATTAGTAACAATAACAGACCATGACTTTGTCACATTATGTTTTTCACCCAGATCAGAAATGTCTTTACAGCATAAACAGCTTTCAGAGAACACAGAGACATTGACAAACACTGAGGCACATACACCAAAAGGTTAAATACATGAAGGAGGGGAAAATTCAGTGTATTTCAAAACAACAAGCTCACCATTCTCAATCTCTGTCCTCTCAAGGCCCATCTACCCCCCACAAGAGCTGGTGGGAATCTCGTGAATAATGCAGTTCCCTTTTAATTAATTCAAACCTGCTCACGAGGGACAAAAGCCTGGGTGAGTGTGTGGGTTTAAAGAGCTCTCAGGCCAGAGCCATGCATCAGGCAGGACAGCCTGAAAGAGTGAAACACTGGAGTTCAGATGGAACAAACAGAAGATCAAATCCATATGAACAAAGTTACTGCATCTCAATGGCAGTTCATTTTATGAGATGATTCGAAGTTCATTTAGTTTTTTGGTGCAACACATTTTATCCAGATGTTTTATCACCAGTTTTATCCTTATCCTTATTATATGACCCAGACATGATTCCCTAGCAGCTTTTGTGGATTTAAACTTACAACCTTCTATTTCAGTACTGTAACTGGGGTACTTCCCCTCTGGTATGCAACATAAGCTCTACAAATGTGCTGGAAAACAAATATGTAACAGTGTTGTACAAATAATGTTGTGTGTGTGTGTGTGTGTGTGTGTGTGTGTGTGTGAGTGTGTGTGTGAAATATTTCAGAAGAAAGAAGAAAGAAGAAATGCAAGAAGAAATGCAATCCACTTCTATATAATCTTGCTCAAAATAATTTTTTGGCCTTTTTCAGACTTTACTAGAGTTGTAGTACTGTAGTTCACTTCGACATCATTCCATTCTACTTTTGCTAGTTCATTTGGGCTGATAGCATCCTGCCATGGATATAACGATAAATATCACTATAAACAAGGCTATAGAAATAAACATAGACATCACAATGTTTATCAAAATACACATCGTCACTTATATCAAGACAGACAGAAATATATACATTGCCATTGATATCACCATAAAGAGTGATATAGACATAGACACCGATATAGTGTATAGGCATTAACATCACCATAGACCTCTTTATAGACATGACTAGAAACATCACATTACACAGGTATAGATATCACCACAGGCATCATCATAATTATCACCATTGGAATGTAATCTATAAAATCTAGATCCCACAAGAGCTGCAAATCAACAAGAAGACAGAAGCTGAATGTTTTTCATGTCCACTGCAGCCCTCTGCTTTTTTTCACACACAGAACTGACCATATGGGCAGCAATACATCAACATGCTTCCTCCACCCCAGTCATGACACTTTCTCCATTCAGCTTCTCTTGCCAATAATACAGAGCCACAAGAGCTGATAGCCACAAATCACAGCTTAATGTCCTTATCGTCTGCTTCTGTAAAGTCTCTGTTCCACCTACTCAATTCCTATTAGTTGAGGAAGTGCAAAAATACAGGCAGAGCTGTGAACACAACCCACTTCCATCGTTAAAACTAGTCATTTTGAATGCTGTGACCACATGTTCACCTGTTTGCTCATCTCTACATAACCCTGCAACATACCACAAAATGAACAAATCCTGGTACTGGCGATAATAAAGCACCCCCCACCTTCTTTCAGCATAATTCCAAAGTCCTCAACAGCAAGTTTTGACAAGTTACTGCCATTTACAAACACCGCACTGTGTTTGCCATCTTTACCACTAAATGACAGAGACAAGACAATTCATAAATCCTTGCTTTTGTTGAGAAGTGTTTAGCAGGGTGTTGTGAGATGACATGGGCGACTCTAAATACCCACCACACCCACCACCCACCCCTTACTGCAATGATGCTTCCCACAGTGTCACATTCAGGACAGGAGCAGAGCCAAGAGATGGGAGGCATATCTGTCACACATTCATTAAAACTCGCAGTGGTGTCTGCCAGTCTGGTTGTCTGGAGTGCACACACACACACACACACACACACACACGCACACACGCACACACACACTGCAGCCACTAACTCTTGAACATTCATAAATACAAACAAAGACACAAACTGGCCATTACAACACAGCAACACGCAGAAAGGGGCTTAATGGTTAATCCAAATGTAACTGAATTGAAACTGATCTATAATTCATTATTTGATTTGTGCTCCATACAATCAAAGGAAAGACTCAATTTTCAGTTTCCTTGCATCTAAAATATAGCTGCAACATCTGAATCATTTGATTTGAAAGCTTACCTGTGTGAAAGTAAATTGAAGTATCCAGGTAACGGTGACAGACGTGTATTTTTCCAGTTACAACTCTATAGCAAGCATGATGTACAAGGGCAAAAATCCCACTGACAAGACTAATGAACACAGCAAACAGTTTTCAACTTCCTTACAAACGCTCCTCTTCTGCTGCCACTGGCCTCACACTATGAGCTGTTCCAGTGATTTTCTGTTTAGGAGTTTTACAATCTCTCTCTCTCTCTCTCTCTCTCTCTCTCTCTCTCTCTCTCTCTCTCTCTCTCTCTCTCTCTCTCTCTCTCTCTCTCTCCGTGTTCCCCCCTCAGGGGAGTGATTTAGGATTTCCCAGACACACCCTCTGTGCTGGGCAGAACTTGAGGAGTCGTCTCTCACGCCCAGTCAGCTTGGCCAGCCCCTGCCCCCCAGCCTCTATCACTCTGTATGTGTGTTTGTGTATGTCGTTACATCAGTGGCCTCCAACGTAAGTTTCATGTGTATAAGTATGCATTCACTGCAACACAGCTTCAGCTAAGCAAAATTATTTGCTTCTGATTAATAAATAGTTTATTTTCTACTAAAGCCAAAGTGTCTGACTAAGAGCTAATAAAGAGCAGGAGTAGTGGGGGAGCAGATTGCATTCTCTTGTTGTCTGTGGAAAGCACACTTTCCCCTCTCTTTGTCTTCAGATTCCTCCTCATTGTCTGTAGGATGATAACAAACAGAACTACGAGCAGCCCTTCCTGCCTATAATAGCCTGAATGAGACGAGAGGACAGCAGGAGGAGGAGAGGAGATTCAGGTACGATAATTTTCTGCTTTTCACTTCTTGTGAGGTCCTAAAGGTTGTGCTAGAAATATTTAAAAAATTGTTATCTATACTAGTGAATTAATATACTTTTAGTCCGGTTAGTGGAGTTTCAACTAACTGGACGGTTTAGTTGTTTGAGAGTTTCACATTAGTTCAGTTCATTCATATGACAGAGACATTGGCGCCAGTATAATATTGAAATTTTCCAGAAGAGATTTTAATACCGTTATACATCATTGCTTTTTCTCAGATATATAGTATCTAGGTAGTTTCAGTACTACATATCACTATTCACCTCTAATGTTTTTAGTTTTTCCTCCTTTTGCCATATTAAATGCATTTATTGTGTTATTACTTATTGAATTGTTTATTGAAATGTTGTATAATTTCTCTAACACTGTTAATACATCTATGCTGCAATATAAATCATTGTGAGTACTGTGATATTTACCACATCAACATTACTAACATGTTTGTTAGATATACAATATGTACACATGTGAACATGTTTGGTGAACCATCTGGACAACACACACAAACACACACAAAAAAAAAACTAGCACAAACTTGCATGCTTGCTTTTAAATATAATTTGGACTACTGCCAACTTTGTGCATTGTATTGGATCAATGTAACACCAACATGATCATATGGCATTAATAAGAAGATACTGAAATACTATCTTTTTATGTTCTGCATCATAGAAAACAAGGATTAGTTCTAGATTTAACCGTGTTTAATAGGGGTGTATGGATGGGTGCTCTGACTATCAACATGTCTCTAATCAATCATAATCAACCACATTATCACTGTTGACATTCACAAATGCCCCCATGACCCTGACCCTGCTCCCCTCCCCTTCTAGCTACCTCCTACACACTAGCCTGATATGTGTTGCACAAATGATGGGACTCTCAGTATTCTGTTCTTGTTTTGAATATACTATAGATCGATAACTGAATGATAGTTATTTGATCACAGGCCACTAGAATTGAACTGATTTAATTCAAACCTCAATAACCTAAAAACATATAGCATATAAATATTTTTAGCATCTACCTAGTGTGTTGTTAGCTGAAATTTCACCAATAAAAAGCTTTAAGGCTGTAAGACCTTAAGGATTTATGGCTTTAATACATAGCCAGAATTATATTTTATACACATATAGTATAGATATATACATAGTACTGTTTACAAACTTGTAGCATCAAAATGCTCGTCACTGGATGTAGGCTGAAAAACATCAGGATATAGATGAATCTTCGTCTGTTACTGCACACAGCACCCTTGACTCCATAACACATTGTCATCAGTCAGGTGGAGACATGTTCATGAAAACAGAGATTAGTATCTGATACAGACGCCACTGAAGTCACAGCAGAGCAACGATAATATCCACCTACTGCTGTGACTGCGTGCATTTAAAACAAAAGTTCACATTTCTACCATAACACCCATATAAATAGAGGAGAACTGAGATGATGAGTCACTCACTGCAGGTGCTATCCTGTTGCTCTGTGATGTGAGCCTGCCTGTTAGTGGCAGATATGTCTCTCCTGTGCTTTAATCTGATAAACTGCATATCCTCAGGCACCTGAGGGCCTGGCCTGTCCACCTGGAAGCCCTACAGCAATGCAGTCTAGCGTGAGGGAGGGGCAGGGGACAGTGCCGTCTCACCGTCCGCACTGAATTATATATAACTATAGAAAGGAACATTGCTTTTTCATTGCTTGAGTACTATATTAAATAAGGATAAATTGGGAATAGCTCATTCCATTTGATGGGATGAGCTGTTAATGGAAAATGTACCTAATTTCCAACCAAATTCTGTAGCACTTATTCAACACAGGGTCGCGGGAACCTGGAGTCTGTCCCAGGGGATTCAGGGCAGGGGACAACCTGGATGGCGTGCCAACCTATCACAGGGCATAATCACATTCACACACTCACACACTACGGACAATTTAGAGATGTAATGTCTTTGGACTAAGGGAGATAACCAGTGTGTTTGGAGAAAGCTCCTGAAGCACAGTGAGAACATATGAACTTACACTGGGGTACAATGTTTGCATACATTTTTAAGATACAGGTAATATTTTGGTAAAAGTGTGAAGTTTGGAGGTCTTCTGGAAATGCTCAAAGGGATTGCAGACTTATTATGAGTGTTTTCTTAATAACCTGAAGATTTATTGGACTCTACAGTGAAAGACTTCTCAAAAAATGCTTGTCTAGTCACACAATGAATTCCAAAAGCGAAAGCAGTAAAATAGTTTACTTCAAGAAGTAATTTGTTTTGTTGGCTTGTGTTTTTCATGTGACTATAGAAAAACAATGCTACCTATTTAATGCATTTTACATTTTTACATAATAATGCTACCTATTTAAGTACATTTCAGTACTGTAATGATCATACTTATGTGTAGCAAACATCACACAACTAGTAAACATTTCATCCCAGGACAAGACAGTTTTAAAGGGTGATGGAGTTCATACAAATAGCTTGATATCTTCGTTTCATTTTTTAACATCACAAAAACCTGCAATTTTAGCATGGGTGTGGAGACAATTCAATTTCTATTGCACAGCAGGAAATAAAATTAAAGCATATCAATAACTCTTGTCGTTTTAGCGCTGTGATTCAATTTGTCTCCTATTCTATAATCATATTTAAACATTTTACACAGACTACGCCTGTGGAATCTCCCTGTTACTAAATAACGTTGAGTCACAAGTCAAATCTGTTATCTGCTCTGAATTACTCATTTCTTCTGCCAAAGCTCAACTTCAACGTCAATCAAGCAGAACAGTAAGAGCGGAAGTCGGTTTCTACTACACACGCCTTCCTGTGTTGTCTCTCACCATCTCCTACTGTGTGTTTTCATTCCAGGGAGGAAACTCACAGTTTGTGCTTGTCTCTTGTGCCCTGCCCAAGGCTAAAGGAAAGGGCAATTTATCAGTTCACAAAATGTAATCTGTTCTGTTATTTCTCGGAAATGCCACATTCCACAATTTTAAATCATCAGTGAGACAGACATGATTTTCAACTGAGCGTAATTCCCATTTCCTCATAAGAAACTGCATTTAAGATAAGATTTTTAAAGATATCATTACTGTAAGCATCCTAATTCAAGTTTCTTTTCATGTTTAGAAAATATCTAGAGCTCTTTATTAGTGATCATTACTTATTTTTATTAGATTCATTTAATTTGTGAGAACAAACAAAATATCCCTTCCTGATTCAGTGTGGAGGAAGTTCCTCATGCCTGTGTTTTTTTTTTTTTTTTTTTTTTTTTTTTTGCGAGGAACTAATGACAGCTCACATGTCTAACATAACTGAACATCATCCTCCCTCTCACATTACCACAGTGCTGTCAGCAGGTTCATGCCTATCTATGATTCGCACATGGTGTCCATGGTGATGGAGAGAAAATCCATCGGTGTGTTAATACATCCAACAGATAGCTGATACTTGGACACAGTGAGTTGTGCTGTCCCAATATGGTCAGAGTCCATGCTGATCCAGAAACAGGATAACTATGACCTATGCTGCTCAATGAACAGTTGAAAAGATGGATGTCAGTGTTAGTGAGGATGATATCAGCTGGCATACGATGACATCAGATGGCCTTGGATAGACCATTACAGTTATCCATGTTTTCAAATATGTTACATCCACAGGCAGCATTTGTCAAAAAAACAACAACAGATTACTTGCTGAAGCTAGCTGCAGAGACCTTTATGATAAGAAAGAAAGCTTTTATCAACAGCTAAGACATGAACATTTTGGTTATACTAAATATAATCACAGTGTTATGTGTGCAAGTCAACTAAGGGTCAAACCCATGCAATCTGGGTAAATGGCAGGCATTAGTAAAAGAATGAGTTACTATCAAGCTTTCATTTGTTCAACTTCAGCAGCCACTTTATCCTGGTCAGGGTTGAGGCTGGATCTCGAGCCATTTCACATGGAGCAATTCACCATGGAGGGAGCACTAGTTCTTCACAACACACCACATACACACATTCTCACACTCATTCACGCCTAGGAGAATTTTACCCTAGGTCAAGCCAATGTTTTTGAACTCTGGAAGAAATCAGAGAACCCAAAACAAACCGACATGAACATTGTGAATCTATGGACAGAAACTCCACAGCTCTGGATCAAACATGGACCCTGACACTATGTCGTGACAATGTTAACACCATGCCATAATGATATGGTTATGTAACTAATTATTGTTATGTGTTTATGTGAACAAATTATAATTCAGGAAGCATGGACATACACCCAAAATGCATTGCTCATACTGAGAAGAAGCAGCATTTCTGTTAAAACTTTCCTTTAAATGAATAACATCTATATGAATTATTAAAAACATGTAAATAAATATTTAAAAAAAAGAAGTTTGAAGTTTCCTCCCAAATATGGTAGTCTTTGTGTGATATAAATATATACCTAAATACTAGATTAAAGGTAATTTCAAATCAAACTGTCAATCATTTACTCAAGTAAACTAAAGTTTTAACTATAAGGTAACTATAATACTGTAATAAGTCTACTTATAGCAATACTTGTCCAAACAAATATAGAAGAATCCACGGTGTATATAAAGTAATACACCCTAATATGTTATGATATAATGTATGTTTAAGTTACTTAAAACATTACAATGTGAGGCATTATGATATTACAACATTAAAACGTGTACTAAAGTAAAACACATGGGACTCTTTTAAGAGGAAAGGAAGAGCAGTAAACTCCAGAAGCCTGTTTATGTTTAGAATCCTCACAGGGAGGAACCAGGCTGGAAGTGGCACAGAACACTTCTAACCTCACACCCAGCGTGCCAGAAAAGATGACAGGAAACTGCAAGCAGAGGGAACATCCCAGAGAACAAATGAGTGATATGAGAGAGAGAGAGAGAGAGAGAGAGAGAGAGAGAGAGAGAGAGAGAGAGAGAGAGAGAGAGAGAGAGAGAGAAGCTCAAGCACACAGCTGTATATATATAAGGAGTCATGAGATAGATAGATAGATAGATAGATAGATAGATAGATAGATAGATAGATAGATAGATAGATAGATGGATAGATAGATAGATAGATAGATACAGTAGATAGATACTTGCAGTACCTTTATCCCATAAATATTTTTGCACAAGTGTGTGTGTGTGTGTGTGAGAGAGAGAAAGAGAGAGAGAAAGACCTTAGTTTGATTGTTCTTTGCTTAATATGGTGTTCATGACTGAACAAATGAATTAATTTTCTAAATGACTCACTATGTGTTAAGGAATTGATTGATAACTAACAATAATTAAGCTAAACCTCACGCTACACTAAACTATGCTAAACTAACAATGTCGATGCAGATATTCAAATATCTCCCCCAAAATTCTGAAGGACTTTTACAAATCCACTAACTTACTTATTTGAAATACTCAGTTAAAATATCAGTTTTTAGACCGATTTGTTGACTAAGAAAAGTAACACACAAGCAGGATAAAATACAGTACAGCAGTAGTTGAGGGATAACAGCACCTCTGATGGGCCAGTCATTAGTACAGTATTCTACACTAATTCCTTGCTTTTAAACACTGCATCCATGTCTTTGTGCCTAAAGTCTATGATTTTGACCTTTTACTCAATTTGTCTAAAACAGAAATACTTTTGCACAACACAGGCCATGTGCAAAAGCTGCCACTTTAGCTTACAAATCTGTGATCTGCAAAAAATAGCAGGGTAGGTGTCATTCCAAGGATACATTTTACATTCATCAGTGAGTTCTTAACAGAGCAAATAAATAACACTCACAGTCACAAGCCATATATTTTAAAACAAGCCATATTATGGTCTTGTCTCTCTGTTTTAATACCTTTTATATTTCTAACATTTTCTGTATTTGTTAAACGGTCTCATACACGCAGCATTAAATAAATTAGTTGAGACACATTGAGAGCTAGTAAGCACCATATACATGTCTATGTTTAAACCTGTCTTTATGAGTGTGTTTAAAATACATTTATAGATGTTCTCACAATCCGGATGTTTTTTATTTTTGTAATCCTCACTGACGCTTCTGGGGTGAAAAATCTATGGTTGATCTGAAAATTCAGTAGTAGCTAGCCTTGAATGAAGAATCAGCCACAACAGTGGCATTATCATTTGTTTTGGGAGGAAGTTGCCGCAGAGACCATGCTGACCTCTGATTGTCCATCCTAAGACACCTGGGAAGCTACGGGAGCTGTTTGTTCTTTGCGGCTCCTGACACACTTTTGTGTGGACAGCGTTAGCATTTCTCACAGGATATGAGGCTAGGTGGAGCAGCATTCAAGGATGAGCTGTTAAAGGTGTTGAAGCTAGTTTAGTCAGACCTCCTGTTGACTCCTCAAACAGAAGAAATCCTTCTCATGAATAAAAAAAACAATAGGAGGTTTGCACTGTAAGGTGCTGACTAAAAAATAAGCACAGCTTTGCTGACAAATCCTTGCAAAAAATAAAATCTGTGACAAATCAGTTCATCATATTTAGAGGATTATAAATGATAAAAGAGCCTACATCTTATCTTTTTCTGTCATGTATATTTTCTCTTCAAATATTTCAAGTCTAATGTGGCTTTTACTGCCTCTACAAATCACACTACTTACTCCTCATTAATATTCATGAAGTAGATTACCCAATGCTCATTAATATTCATTAGCTTGCCTTGTCAAGAAAATAAGACGCATTTTATACAAGCAAACATCTGTGAAATCAGTTTTTGTAATCTTTTGCTATTTTAAAGCTATGCGTGCTGATTAAATGTCATGAAACCGTAAATTATTTCTGTGAATGCTGGCAGTCAGAACAACATGGGTGTGTTTGTTATGCTGCCTGAAATAATAATATAAGCAAATGCTTTGCAAAATTTCTCTACAGTTCTCCAGGCTCTTCATATACATTTTGAGCTTTTGCCATCATGTGTACTAAAAGTTATTTCGTTTTTTTTTAAATTCTACACACTATATTGTGTATTGTCCCAATTTGTATGCCAGTTTACTAATAGAAAACAGTTTAAGATAGTGGATCAAAATATAACAAAACCAGCAACATGGAATGATAGTATGCACTTCTGGAGATGTGTGATGGTACCTGGTGACTGAGATGAATCCATTCATCCAATGAGTTTCAGCTTCATAAGAAATAAGCAGAAATCACATTACGTACAGATTTGACCTTTTCTCAATATGTTTGCAATTTCTTGTAGTTGAAAACAAAACAACAGAATAAGTTGAATGTAGGGTTTTATCAGTATAGTGCTTTTCAATACTGTATATTGTACAGTAAGTCAGTTTACTTATGAATCTTTAAAAAGCTGTGATCCAAATCATATAGCAAATCATATTGCTGCTATAGCTAAAGTGTGGAGACTTTAATGCAGGCAAACAAGCTTCAGCCTGTCAGTGCATGGTGTGTGTGTGTGTGTGTGTGTGTGTGTGTGTGTGTGTGTGTGTGTGTGTGTGTGTGCGTGTGTGTGTGTGAGAGACTTAATTACACACAGTGAACATTAGCCCTTAGGCTGCAGTAACTTTGCAGTTTTAGATTGAGGGGAGAGGAGTTGAAAGTCTGCAAACGTGTGCCTGTGTGTGTGTTTTAATGCACTATACATAAACTGGGAGGAAACAAGTCCCTGCATGATACCCTATCTATGTTGACAGTAAACTCATCAGTGTAGTGTTACTGTGTGTTCCCCGGGCACTGATGCCAGCTCGGCTTCTGTCTGATCTTAATTCCAGCATGCTGCATAATTCCACACTCATATGTCTTTCATGCAGTTCTGTCCTGAAAACCTAGCATAACACCTAATTACACTTTTCTCTGATGAAGACCTCCGAGCAGGCTGAGCTGGCGTCAGGGGAAAATGCAGACACACACACACACACACACTCACACTCACACACTCACACACACACACTCACACATACTGCACTCAACTAGTTGATAGAGCCCCTTATCCTTTATCTCCCAAGGCAACAAAGTAAATTAGTTGTGTCTGGGGTCCGTAATCCTTGTCCCAAACACACTGTCTTTTCTCTTTAATCCAAATTAATGCAGCCACTGCATCCCAATAGTTATAGGGTGCCCAATACAAACAAATGAAGAAAGACAGAGATTGCAAGAATGACAAAGAGAGAGAGGCATCAGTTGCACATCCCAACTGGAAGAGATATGATAACTCCTGCTTTTGTGTATTCAGCCTGTGATTTCTGGGATGTTTGGGTGGGAATGGGGATGTGTCTGTCTATGTGCATCTCAGGTCATGAGAGAGATTGATATAGAGTAGAAGAAAAGATCTGAAAAGAGGAAGAACCATTATAATAGTTTGTAATAGTAGTTTATTTATAATAGTCTTTTTTTAGTATACTCACATCGGACCATTGGTCATGCAGAATTCAATCATGTGACACATAACCATATGACTATCCTTAGAATGGCTCATAGACCTATCACACATTTCAACACAGGGTGCTAAATGGTTATGGATTTACTTTAACTGTGAATAAAGGAAAATATCTCTACGACTGGAAACCTTTTCTGGAACCTAGATTTTTTTTCTCTAGGAGATTTAAAAACAAGGCTAATTATAGTTTGAGGAACATAAAGTTTCATTTAGAGAACTTAAGATCTTTCGTTTGACTCTCTGAGGTATCAACAGAATTGAAATGCTTTCAAATAGAACTTACCATTACAATATTAAAATTGCCCCTTCCCTTTCTCCCCCATTTGGCAACCTGCCAATTCCCGCCCAGCATCCATTCTCCCTTATCATACAGCTACCCAACAAGAAGGGTAAAGGCTAACGCATGCATTCTCTGTGACACATAAAGTTTGCCAACTGCATCTTCTCAAACTACTGCTCACGCTACACCACAGTACAGTATACAACTCTGGCTAGTGCCACTCAGATTGACAGGGGGACAAATGATGCAATTCCTCCAACCCAGAAAGCACAGCGATCTGATGACAAAAGGGTGAACTCTGCTGTTGATGTCACCAAACTAGAACTAGCCCAGAAACTCTTTTATTTCTTTTTTCAATGTAGTTAATTTTCACAGAACAGGGACCACATAGGTTGAGTTTTTACATCCATTGCTGGAGGGTTATATGTATTGTCTAACCATCAGAGCTGGGATTAAAATCCTGCATTTAGCTAAAACCCAGAAAACTCACTTGAACTACAAAAACAAATGTCATTAGACTTGGGCAGCATTCTAAAACACAAGCAGGTCCAGTCAGGTGTTGTTGCTAGCATGTTGCTCACTGTAAGTACTGTAGCAAAATAGAGAAAGGCTTAAAATGTCATTCTTGTATTGGCATTAGTGTTTAGTGGTTAGCACATCTGCCTCGCACCTCAGAGTTTGTGTACATGGATTTTGCATGTTCTCCCCATGGAACTCTTGTATCCTGCTTCAGTCCATAGACATGTGTGGTAGACTGACTGGCATCTCTAAATTGTCCATATATTGTAAATAGGTGTGAGAGTTTTTGCATGATTGTGCTGTGTGATGGTTTAGCACCTCATCAAGGGTTTCCGCAACCTTGTGCCACTGGGAGGGAGTTTCCTGAGAAATACTCCAGGCTTCCTCCAACCCTGCATAGGATAAGCGTTATTGAAAATATATGGATATGCCATGGATGTTTTTCCACTGCACTGCAGATACCAGGACTGCAATGAATGACAATACTGATGAAAACTGGCTGATAGGCAGTGAAATGAAAGTCAAATCCCACCAACTCAATTACTGAACTATGAAGTTCTCGAGGTATTTTCAATTTAAAAGGGTAACTGCCTTGGAAACACTCGTCTAGATTTACCTTCATACTCATGTGTGGAGACAAGTGTTGGCTTGATTTTGACACTGACCTCTTTTGGCCTCTCGCTCCTGCAAAACTTGGATGCTTGAGAGGATGTGGATGCGATGGAGTCGACTGTGAACCCCCAACTCCAACAAGTCCATCTCTGTCAAGTGCAACAGGTCCTACAGGGAATGGATGAATGGTATAGGGTTATTGAAGTCTACCTGGTGCCATGCACCACTTACACCTGATCACAGTTTTTGAACCTGCTAAATGAGTAAGTTAAGCTGGTGGTCTGTCATTATTTCCATGTGTCCTGCCTCTCCGACCTTGTTTATGTTCCAGCATCGGTAAATTCTTGCTGCCTGCGATTAGAAAAATGGATGCTGTTTTGTTTATGAAATTCTCTGACTATCTTTGTTCCTTGGTGAGACAAAACAAGAGGAGATTAATTGTAATTAGTAAGGTGTTTAATGCTGGTTGAGGCATTTATAGAGTGCATGTCTTAATGCTCAAGCATTTGCTCTAGTATACAAACAGATGTACATCAAAAATAGTTGAATAAACTGTAAAATCTTCGTGTCAAGTATTAATTTTGAATTGAAATAACTTCCCAACTCATTCTAATGCAAATACTCCAAGTCCAAAGAGTCTTATTATTTTAATTGTTTGATTCCTACAGGCTTAAGTACATCATAACATTATGTGTGAAATCACTTGCACAGGGTCTCACGCTATCTTTGTAGGTTTTGTTATAACAGAATAGTGCAGTGAGCTGTAAGTGTTGTTGATCTTATGCTAGAGAAACAGATGTATGCTGCATTAGCCTCATTGTGCATCTTATCTCACGAGCCCCACGAGTCCCGTCACAACCCAGCTGAATCTTTGCTATCAACAACTATTCTCTCATTTTTCCCCCCTTCTTTCATCATGTTCTGTGTTTTCAGGCTTGTTGGGTTAGAAAATAAAGACAGAAGGAGCAGATAACATGCTATGCTGGTAAGGGTCCATTGTGTATCGGCTTTCTTTCGCAGATCACAGACGCATTTAACAAGCGATCATTAAAACCAGCCCCAATCCAACATGCAACTCATTCTCTTTTGGTGCAATCAATTCTGATAAGAGACACTTCAAAAGAACTGGCAATGAAATTATTAAGTCTTTTTACTGCCTTTTAATCTAATGTTGAAGTAATGCAAAGTTGAATTGCAAGCTTTTTTCGGTGATTACGCTTCCTGCTTTTAGAATTTCATATGCTGGGGCAAGTGAGTGTAGATTGTTGATATACACCAGTATCACTTTGAGTTATTTATATTTTACTTGATTGTTATTGAAGTTGAATTATTGTACTCATACCTAATTATATTTCTTTACATTGTTATTTAGGCCATCAAAGTACTTTTTTGGGGGCAAATTCTGGGGGCAGTGGTGGCTCAAGTGCTTAAGGCCCTGGATTGTTAATCAGAGGATCAGGGTTCAAGCCAAGGGTTCACTGCCAAGCTGCCAATGTTGGGACCTTGAGCAAGCCCCAGAGGTGCTGTATCATGGCTGACCCTGCGCTCTGCCCTCAACCAAAGTTGGGATTTGTGAAGAAAGAATTTTAACTGTGCTGTAGTGTATATATGAGAATCAAATGTATTATTCATTCATTCACTGAAAGTATCTTCTTCTCTATTCCAGCCAATGAGTCTGTACAATAGACTTGCATACATTTTCTCTCCATTTCCATTTCAACCATCCAATCAAGTTCACCAGTCTTAAGAACTATTAAGGATATGACAATTTGTCATCTATTGCAAGCTCATGCTGCACAATGTATGTTTAGCTACATAAAGCTATTGCATCTGAGTACTGATGGATTAGACTGCAAAGTTGAAGGTGAGGAAGAGTTCCCTGGCCCTACTTCTGGCCCTTAAATTATTTCATTTGAAAAAGCATATGTTGCTAATTTGATAACATCACCTGGCTTTATTTAACTAAGCCTGTTTTCTTTGCTAATGCCATTTTAAATTACAATTGATTCTAGTAGTCGGCATAAATGAATATCTAATGGTAAATGTTAGTTATGTACATGATTATTATTATTTTTTATTTCAGATTAATTCGTTAGCAAACTTAAAATGATTGAATTATGTTTTCATTTCATTACTTATAACAGTTTTAGGTTAGAAATAAAAGTTAGACTCCACTTGAAAACATGGCACTGCTTAATTTCAGCAGTTAAAATGCATTGTAACCTTTTTATACTATGTTTAAAAAGTAACTAGTCTTTTTAAACTTACTGTACATTTTGTATTCTTCCACCTTTAAATGAGTATTGTTTCCCACTACCTTTTCCAACCCTGTATGTACAGTTCCATGTATGTGCCTGTGTCCTGTAAATGTGTGTCCAATTTCTGTTGTTCAATGTGAAGAAAAATGCCTAGCAAGATTGAACATTTCAGTATGTGGCAAAAGCTTGATACTTCCCAGTTACTCTTTAGCTAATTAGAAGCAGCAAGGTAGCTCTTAGTAATGCTGGACTTATCACAGGCCAAGCTACGACCTTGTCATGATCACTCTTTACTCCGTATCACTTTTTCAGATTCCATAATCTAAACAGGACATTTGTAATACATTGCTTTGTTATCAAGAATTGGTGGAGTGTTTTTTCTCTACCATTAATCTTACATGGGCTTCTCAGTCCATGTACTCTTCCAGTAGCTGCTGCACATGCTGCGCCTGACTAAATTGACCGCACAATACAGTTAATTCCAGTAAACAAAGAAAACTTTGCCATACAATTATATAATTGATCAGTGTTGTATAAAGTATTAGAAAGCAATACTTGAGTAAAAGTACAAGTATCGTACTAGAAAAAGACTTTGGTAGAAGTGAAAGTTACCTTTTAGAATATTACTAAGTAAAAGTCTTAAAGTATCTGATATTTACTGTACTTAAGTATCAAAAGTAATTTTCTGTTATTTAATGTACTTAAGTTTTTGAAGTAAAAGTAAAAAGTAAAATTTCAGTGATTTTCGGTAGACATAAGATCAGGGGCGGTTCTAGGATTTCATCTTTAGGTGGCTTAGCCCTCAGTGAGAATTTAAAACAAGAAGAGTTTTATATTATATATTATATGACTACATAGTAAGCCAAAAGTTATGGTATTATTAAATGGCAAAAGTGGACACCAAAATTTTATGCATGATGTAATGATGCCAGTCTTGAATCAAATCAGTTCATGTATGTGTGCATTCTCTACAAACAGTGTGTCCTGTGAATGCAGTCATTAATAAAAAAATATTCACAAGACAAAGACCAAATCAATAAATGTTATTTTTATTTAGTATTGAATGGCTTGTTTGCATTAATATTTTGTTTGTGCTACAACTCTGGTAATAAGAATAGTGACATTTCACTGCTTTTGGTTGCCGTCTTTGCAGCTTTCCGCCGATTGACGTTATAGGTAAATGTCTCCAGCTCTGACTGCGTGTGCACGCTGCGTGTGCCTGTGCTTCTCCGTAGAGCCTGAGGAGCGTAATGCAATCTAAAAGCAGTGATTCGCCAAACCTCCCTTATTGCAGTCCACACATTTCTTCTGATTTTATTTTGTAGTAACGAGTAACGAAGATGCTTAGTGGAAATATAGCGGAGTAAAACTATACATTTTATCTAGGAAATGTAGGAAAAGTAAAGTACAGATACGTGAAATTTCTACTTAAGTACAGTAACGAAGTATTTGTACTCCGTTACATTACAACACTGTAATTGATCATATCACCACTAGACCTTTGCAGTTCTTTTCCTTGCTAAAATGTTTAACACCAGTTATATTTACACAGTGGTTATAAGATTCCTGGTATATTTTACACATTGCTTACATAGCAAAAATGTTTGCATTGTGTAAACCTAGTAGCAAACTGTTTTAGCAAGTTTAGCAACTGTTTTTTGCTGCAACTTTACTGTATTTAAAACCAGGAGGCAAGCACAGTACACACTCACAGTACACATTGAGAGCACAGTACACATCCTTATTTGCACCCAGGTGAAAATCGCATCTGCTTTTCTTCTTTCTCCCATTCTGAACCCTGCAGTAATGGATCAGTAATGGGCATTAGCACTTTGCTTCTTGCTATGTGGTGCTGCAGATTTATTACAGAAGTGATAAGAAGTCCATAAATCAGCTGTGCTTTTATCAAGAGTTTAACAAACTGCAGCATATAATTTCAAAATGGGAGCTTGTAGTTGTGAATAGAGGAAGTTCATTTAAATTGTAAGTCAGCTCTGTTTTAATAATGTTATTTTTAATGTTTTAATTGTTTCTGTGGATGAGCTTTAATGAGGACAGTAAAGGGTTATTCAAAGAGTTTACTGTAAATTGTTAGGGCGAGAAATGTTTTTTTTTACGAGGGCATTATACACAGACCACCTGGTCCTCAGTGTAAATATGGACATGATGTGTGTGTGTCTGTGTGCATTTGTGTATGTGTGTGGTAGAGGCTAATGCGTCATACGTCAAAATTTACTGCTCAGCCTCTGCATTTCATTGAAGTCTTTCATTGCCCGAACAATGAACCATGACTGTCATAAAAAAAATTAAATAAAATAAAAAAACATGGCATTGGTCAAAAACAATGAGTATTATACGGGTTGTACTGACTAGTGTGAGTGACTAACTGCAGCACAGACAGCAGCTGACAGCCTCTCCTGCTAAAAGTAACCCTCTGACTCAGACAAAGAGGAACCAGGAGTACTGAGTGAGCCATTTTTCCGAATTGAGAAAAAACCCCACAAACGTCCTTGTTTTTTTTGTGTTTTTTTTTTTACTTCTTGCTAGGCCTTACTTTTTTTTTACTTACTTTTTTCCTTTTTGTTTTTTTTACTGATTATGTCTTTTTTAAAGTAAGCAAAATCATGACCACTTTTTATTTGTCTTATTGAATATGTAATAAATATAGTTTCTACCTAAAATTAAAACAATTCCATGGCCATGTCAGCACTTTATAATATAATCCTTTAATAATCCTTATTTATTTAATAATAACTCTTTTTTCAATAAACTGTATTTAAGAGTATTTACATTTGCTCATGATGTCAGCGTGGTAACTAAATGTTTTTGCTATTATCACAGCTTATATTTATACACATTTCAAATCAGCAGTATTTATCTAGGAACCCTGAGAGTTCAGTAAATTCTGATTTAGTATGAAAGTTGTTTTTTTAATAATGGTACAATCCAGGCACGGACGAGTGGTATAAATGTGCTAGCAATGCTAAACTCCCTGTCTTTCAAAGATAAAAATATATCAATATAAGCTTAAATTTTTACATTCATTACATTCATTTACTACAGATTAACTCTTGACTTGACTCTTGACTTGCCTTGAATCTTGACTTGACTCTTGACGCTTAATAATTAGCAATAAATAAATGTCTTAAAGCGCAGCCTCTGCTCATAAGTAAAATACACCGAATTGTGTTTGTAATTAAAATCTTCCTAATCCAGAGTGTAGATTAGTGCATTCTTTCAGTGTCCGCCATGTCAGGTGAATCCAAACAGCAAAATGTCCCCTAAGCAAAATGATCTCTTTGTTGCTGACACCAGCAGTGATCACAAAAGCACAGCTGTGTAAAACAGTCTCAGATGGAGTGAAGGTGAATAAGGTGGATTATTTACTCATCTATCGATTTTTTTCCAAAATGCCTGTGGCATGAGAAACCAAAAATGAATAAACTAAACACACATTATCCAGTGATAGAACGAATTATACAAAATACTGTAGCAGATGACAGACATGTGCATTTAATGATTTTTTGTTTGAAAAAGTGAACACTTGTGAAATCTTTCATTGATAAATATTTGATTTTAGCCTTGCCATTTATTATAACAACCAGATGTCACTTGGTCCAGTTGAAACCACTTTGTGTTCTGGGGTTAAGTAAACTTTGGGTGTTGACATTGCTTAAAGCTTCAGCGTGGCAGGAGAAAACAAGTTGTGGTTTGCAGAGAATTCAAACACATGCAACTACAACTGAACTGAAAATCTGAATTATTTTTGTATCCACAGCCACTTTAAACCAAACCACTGAATATTATTAGTTGAATAAATCAGTTATATACGTATTGATATGAATCATAAGGGGATGTTTTATCTTTAATTTTGCATATATAAGAAATGACATACAGCAGAAATGTGCATATGCTAGAAATGATGTGTGAAATAAAGCTGCAATGATGACACTTTCTCTGAAACGAGCACAACATTTTTCCTTTGTCTGGACTTTTTGACTTTTCTGTAAAAACTTCCTGAGACCTAAAAACTACGCAAACCGAGAGCATATGATTTTCTTTCACATCAATGTAACAGCAATAATCTGTTCCTTATAAATCACCTTACTGAGCCTGAGCGTGGACTTCTCCTACCACAAGCCTTGACACTGCCAAGAAAAACAAACTCATTAAACTTGAACACTTGTGCTTTTGTCTCAATGATGGCTGAGTGGAATGAGCTCTTAACACAGTGAATGTCAAAAAGGAGCCGTAAAGTATGTTTGTGTGTGAGTGTATGTGTCGGAGTGTGCGTATTTGTGTGTGTATGTGTGTGTGCATGATGAGGTCAGCCAATTCTACTGCTTGCTACTGTTTACAATCTCTGGATGGCTCCATCATCACAACAGCGCATTCCAACTGTGAGTGAGAGTTCACTTTACAGGTTAAGCTCAGAGATATGATGAGATGAATGAAGATTAAGCAGACAGGTAAAAAAATGTCTGTCATTCTTAAGTGTTGGCTGCTGATAGACTTAATGACGATGAACAAATTCTTGCTACCAGATTTCACTCATACTGGAGTAAGATTGTTCTAAGCTGTCTAGAGATAGCACAGTAATCTAGCTGGATGTCTGCAGAGGCTGGCAGTATATATTAATACCTCGTAAAAAAAAAAAAAAAAAAAAAACGGTTTTAAGGTTTTCCTTAATCTGTGTTTGTGCGTACCTGGTTGCATGTAAGCTGGATGGAAAGATAAGACCTTCCAGATCTATGGTTGTGTGAAACTGCCTGTTTTTTCTCTCTAGATAGCTCCATTAACTAAATCCCATGTATTATTCTGATCCAAATATGGTTGAATATTAAACAAAAGAAGCAGAATGTATAAAATGTCACACCCTTACAGACCATTCTACAAATTGTAGGCTTTTGTGATATAAGGTCAGAAATCAAGATATAGTCATTCTGACAATTTATATTTTAATTTGAGAGTAATTCAAATAAAAAAAACATATAATCCTGAGTGTATGAGTGTCCAACTCCTACTAGTACATTATGGTAGCACCCAGCATTTAATACTGTAATAAGATTTTGTAAAGAACCTCTGCATACCTGGAAATTTTATCCCATTACTCCTTGCAAAAAAACTTTGCTCTTTCTGCATACCTCTCCTTGAGTCATTCTACAAGTATTCTAAGGGATTGAGATCTGGGGTCTGGGTCATTCCAAGACTTTGATCTTCCTTTGCCTGAAACCATTCCTTGGCTGACATGAATGTGTGTCTTAGGTTGTTAACATGTTGTAAGGTGAAATTCTTCTTCAACATTTTGACTCTGCCAGCATGTGTTATACCAAAATAGATTAATTATCCCATCAACAATGACTAGAGACCCTGTCCCAGCTGTAGGGAAGCAGTCCCAAATCATGATATAAACATCACCATGCTTTACAGTATGAATGATGAGCTGTATTGTCTTTTTGCCAAACCTTTAGGTGCTGTGCACTCTTGGCATTAACTGTCTTGGCACTAACTTAGGCCATCCTTAAAAATATTTTGGTTGCAGGCTATATAGACCACAAACAAGTTTGTTTGAACGGTGACCGCGAACATTTTGTTTACTGCAGCTGCAGCCATCATTACCAAGCGCGAACCGTCGACTCTGGCAGTGAATGAGAGTATGAGATGAAGTGAACGCACAGGCCATAGTGTGACATCCGTTAACCAATAGTGTAAACATAGATGAAGACACGGGTTTTTATTTAAAAGAAAGAACATAGCCTTCGTTTGTATGTAGGCCTAGGCAATTTATATATTTACAATACTTACTAAAATATTCATTCATTCATTCATCTTCTACCGCTTAACCCGAACTATCTCGGGTCACGGGGAGCCTGTGCCTATCTCAGGCGTCATCGGGCATCAAGGCAGGATACACCCTGGATGGAGTGCCAACCCATCACAGGGCACACACACTGTCATTCACTCACGCAATCACACACTACGGACAATTTTCCAGAGATGCCAATCAACCTACCATGCATGTCTTTGGACCGGGGGAGGAAACCGGAGTACCCGGAGGAAACCCCCGAGGCACGGGGAGAACATGCAAACTCCACACACAAGGCGGAGGCAGGAATCGAACCCCGACCCTGGAGGTGTGAGGCGAACGTGCTAACCACTAAGCCACCGTGCCCCCACTTACTAAAATATAATTAATATTATTTTATTGCTTTTGTATTAGTTGTTTGAAGAGTTAAAAAAAAAAAAGGTCGGTCTTAACGCAAATTTACAACCAGCAAGTCGGTCGCAAAAAAATAAATAAATAAATAAAAAAATAAAAAATTGAGTCGGTCCTAAATTGACAGGGTCGGTCGGGATACGGCAAACAAGAATTTTTTAAGGATGACCTTATGCATGCTGTCCATAAGAGAATAAAAAAGTACTTTAAAGGCAAATGATTAAAAACTGATTTAACAAATGCGTCACCCGTTCTCCTGTAGAAAAGATGCATGAAATCAGAATTCAAGTAGTAGCAGTATTTAAGGCAGTAGTAGCTCAGATTGTTTAGGACCTGGGTTGTTGATCAGATGTTTGAGGTTCAAGCCCTAGTACTATCAAGCTGCTACTACTGGGCCCTCGAGGGGTGCTGTATTATAGCTGAACCTGCACTCTAACCCCAACCAAGAATTTCACTGTGCTGTAACGTAAATGTGATAAATAAAGGATTTTTTTTTCCAATGCCAGGTGTGAATGGCTGTCACAGCTGTCACAGTGTCCACTTTTGATTGGATCACTAAAAACATTTACATTTAACCATGCAGAATAAAGGAGTTTGTCACATGAAAGATGCTGGACATTCCTTTAATTTTATTGGATGCTTTTTGTAGCCTCCCTCAATAAATTTTCTTTGTCCTGGCATCAACTTTAATGGGTTGTCCTGGTCTTTTGTCAGTGCATATTACTTAAAGCCTTATATCCGCTTATATACCGCTTATATTTTTCAGCAAGTCAGTATTTTTCAGTAACGGTCATGGTTAACACTTGGTCTCATTAAAGATGGAAAGTATAGTATTGTGTGTCAGATTTATCTTCCCATCTAATAAAGATGTGTAGATTTATATCTATTGTAATTACAATTTTTAGGCCAAAAGTAAACCGAATGCAAGCACTGAAATTCAAGGCATTTATAGCAATAAGAGTTTCAGATGATCTAATATATAATAAGTCTTCCAAAAGATTGCACACACTGTGATTAACTGTATACATATAGCTTGGGGCAACTCACCTCAACTCCATCATATTCCTCATCAAATAATGTGCAGTACTGCGGTAGACCAAGCTGCCTGAGCCATTTAGAAATGGACAAGTGCTTCATGATAGATCGTCCACCACACACAAATCCTTCCTCTTCACACAGCCTGCAGCCTGGAGTCTAAGAAAGGGTTAGAAGGTTCAGTCATGTTAGAAGTTGTTTTTGTTAGATGTATGTGAAAGGTGTAGAAAGGTTAAGCTATAGGAAAAGCTGTGAGTTTTATCTGCAGTGTAGACAGGAAAGACATTTGAAGGTAGTAGAAGGAAGTTTTTGTCCCACTTAGCTAATACAAGAGAAATATGTGGACTCTGTTGCACCCCACCATCTATAACCAGGAGGAGAAAAAAGGAATCATATTATTTTCACTTCACAATATCTCATTCTCTTGCAATTGGATTCAGAAAAGGGCATATGCCCTAGGTGTGTGGGTGGTGGGTGGAGGAATCTTGCTGTCTATACCTTTATCTGTACAGTTAACATCAAGTACGTGAGATAATGCAGAAGCTCAATAAATGTTATTTTAGGGATTAAAGTGCAAAGATTGGATTTGTGCCCAGACATGATAAAAGATATGCACTGTGCTTTTACTTCACATAAAATAGAAGAAAACGGATCTAAGGTCAAAACTTAACCTTAGCCAGGGTGGTTATAAGAGGAGACTTAAAACTCAAACAGTCATCAATACTGTTTCAAAAACACTCTCATCTACTGAGAACACATGGTTAAGGGCCGTGCTCTACATGGTTGTACAAAGTACTTAAAATTGTAACATTTCTGTGATATGTGTTTGTGTGTTTCAGTATCAGTGTATGCAGGTATGTGTGTGGGCTCCTTGTGAATGCATTGATATTACAGATTGATGGTGCTTAGCTAGACACTAATTACTTTACAGACCAGCTTTTGTCTGTCTACAAGATTAATAATGACAGGTTTGCAATTCTACTGTATTTCTCTTCCGCACTCCAGGCAATCAGCTGTCACATCAGTAGTAGGTTTCTTTTACATAAGACATATTATGTTTGGAACTGTTATCTTGTAGGCCAAAGAAATAAAGCTTATATTTCCCCCATGCACTGACACAAATCACTTTTAACACAAGACCAAAAAATGCTGAGGAACCGTTGCATTAAAAATGAGATGAAGCTGCAGAATGTCTTCTTATATCTTGGCAAAATGTGCAAGATGGCCATTAGAGTTATTAGATAACTGTGTGTGTGCGTGCGTGTGTGCGTGTGTTAGTGGACAACTTCACCTTGGCAGCTAGAAGTACATCATCCAATGTTCTAATCCATCACATGCACAGATCATTTATAGACATTAGAAATTCAGATGGTCATCTAAAACACCTGTTTTAACTCATCAAGCAATTACCTAACCCTTGACAAGGACAATCAGGAGTCAGACAAAGGAAAACTCATTAAAAATGTGCATTGCATGGGTTTTCCATGACTAGAACGACTAATCTTCTCCCAACATTCTTCACTGCTACTGGTTTTGCTCATGTGAGCAAATGCAGATACTCCAGAGCATGACTGCCAATAAATTGTTAGTTAATTTGGTGTCTCAGCAGTGCTCATTATATAACACACTGCTGTACTGAACAGTGTTAGTACAGTGGTAATTCATTAATTTGAATGGAATTACTTTCATTCGTTCATTTACTTTTCTTTCATCTTTAGTAACTTTTATTTGATCCTGGTCAGTATCAGAAAACATATAACATTAAGTGGAGATAGTACTTTAAAGTATTTTATGATAAATTTTGTCAAATCCAAAAAATACTAATCCCTGTCCAATCAACAAATATTCTATGAAAGCATATCTTTATATTGCAATTATTTACATTTGATTCTCTGTTTTAAAAAAAAAAAATTAAAAATCAAGCCATATCCATCCTTCTAGCTCTGAACTTTAAATTGCCAGAGAAGCTTTTCTAAAACAAACCCCTCAGTATGAACTAAGTGATTTTGTAAATACATATTAATACATTTCAATTACAAGGAGTTGCATGAAAAAACACGACTGGGTTAATTTAGGGAATTTCCCTACACTAACCCACCTGTGTCACACCAGCTTTACGTTACCAGGATTAATCTGTCTGTTGAAGCTAGAAAACCAACATAATTTGTTCTAGTCATGTGAGTCAGCATGGTCTTACAAAATCAGACATAACATGACACCTGTGACTACAAAACCACTTATAAGACATAACACACACAAAAAAAGACAAATAGACGTATGCGTATGAAACCAAATTATACAAAAGATTTAATATGATTTATTAACATTATCTAAACTAGCTAGCAATCTGAATATACTTACATTCATGCCATTTTGGCAGATGCACTTTCACCAAAGCAACTTACGTTCATCTCATTTATACAACTGAGAAGTTGTGGGTTAAGGGCCTTGCTCAAGGTCCAGATTGGTGGTCCTGGGATTTGAACTCACAAGCCTCCATTCAGTAGTCCAACATGTTAAGCACTGAGATACCACTTGAATACTAAGTAGTTATCTTATTTAATGTTGCTTTTCTAGTAGAAGCTATTTTATCTACTTTAAGAGACTGCATGCAGATATGTAAGTATTAAATATTACAATACTGCATTACACAACTGCCACACTAACGTGTGCTTCACCCATCAGCCACCAGTCACTGGTACATCAGACTATTCATTACATAAAGAAGTGTGGTGATGATGAAGGTATTGGAAACTAATGGACTCTTAGCTGGTGTGTGTGTGTGTGTGTGTGTGTGTGTGTGTGTGTGTGTGTGTGTGTGTGTGTGCGTGCACATGCAACAGTTCGATCCAATTCCCTTAAAAGCCACATTTTGCATTTCTTGCCAGGGTAACCTATATATTAATCACATTTAAGGTCACATCTGTATGTCCTTGCCTACAAAGACTTACACATATCCACGAAAAGCAATGTCATTTATATGCATGGATCATTTCTGTAAAGCCCTGATCACGCATACTTTGGAAAAAGTCTTCAGTTCCACTTTATTCAATCATGTCATTGCTTACTTCTATTTAAAAAAAAAAAAAAGCTTGATTAGTTGATATTAACATGAGTGTGTTTTGAAAACTGCTGCACATCATGCTATTCTGTAACAAAGGCAAGTGATGAATATTTCATATTCTGAACTATATGTACTTCATTAATGCTGAAATTGTGTTACTGTCTGGGTGGAGTTTTTGTACATTACTTCCACCACCCCAATACATGACAGAAGGTGGAGTGGTTATGCTAAATGGCCACTAAGTAAAGATGAGTGTGTATCTGTCCTGCAATGGACTGGTTTCTCATCCACACTATATTCCCTCCACATGCCTCACAGTCCATTAGAGTTCAGATATATTAGCTGTAGCATTTGTAAAAGGCTCTAATGGTTACTTAAAAAAAATCTTTTCCTTTCAAGGAAATACGTTCACTGTTTAACCATCAGTTTTAAATCTGCCTAATCACAGATGTCCTTTTCTGCTATTTTTGCAATTATGCACTACTCAGACTAAGCTGAAGTGAGATATCATCTGTAAATAAATTGTTTCAGGTCTGTAGAGCACAGATACAGGTAGTTAAACTGTAAAAGCATTGCACCTAATACTAATCCTAATCCTAATACTCCTGTACCTGCTGCTGCATGTAGCTCTTTTATTGCTTTATTCCCCTAGGCAGGGGTAGTAAACTTTTTTCTGCATTTGTAGAATTTCATTCCTGCAACACTAAGAACCTGAACCTGGAAGGATTTTCTTTCAAGTGCTACACATCAATATTTACTTTTCTTAGCCAGTACACTGACGTGCCTCATGGTAGTGTCGAATTTGTATTATACCAAATAACTGTTAATGCTAGATTCTTTTTGGATATAAGGTAGTGATTTATTTTCAGTTATATCACTGAAATGGCAGTTTTAAATTAACATGAATGTATGTTAACAGGGGTTGTACGGTGGATTATAAAGAGATTTCGTATAATCATTTATATGATAAGGCTTTCTGTAAGGGGCTTTCGGTATGTTTGGGTTACTTTAGCATTTTTGGAAGGAGTTTCCAGTGCTAGAGCTTTGTAACAATTGGAGGTAAAGCTGTAACTTTTAGTTTACAGTTTAACTTAAAGTTTAACATAATGTTTTCTGCCAGTGGAAATGTCTTGGCCTGTTTATAGCTTCAATATCATAAGTAGTAACATTTAATAAAATAATAATCGTTAGCATATTGCTGCAGAATAAGAGCGGAAAATATCACATTAGGGTTTGTTGTTATAGGAAATAAATGAACACGATTTGGTAATGCACCCAACTAATATGTCATCTATACACCAAGTTGTGACTTCAAATGCATTTAAATGTAAAAAAACAAACAAAAAACAAACGAACACAAAAGCACTTAGCAGGTAATGGGGAGAGTGTGACATATAAATAGGCAGTGTATTATAACAGTATAACACAATATAACAGTTAGTTATACGAAGTACTTTTGCTCCTGAGTTTCATTGGTAACAGGTAAATTCATTTTTTCCTCTCTACAATCACTCCTACACCAGCTTAAGAGATACTTGACCTACGCTTCGACATTTGGGAGCTGCAGAGGAGGCAGGCACCGTCCTCTCTCTCTCCTCTCCCTCTGTGATTCTTTTGCAATGAGACAGATAACAGCTCACTTCATGCACTCTCTGGACAACAACTACAAGAACAAAGTACAGTTCATAAAAAACACTAATGATTTTCAGTTAAGGACGAGATAATTAAAGGAACTATATGAAGCATATAAGCCTGTGAGGTAAGCTGATCTCCCTTGTAAAGTAGATCGATAATGATCAAGATGATGACCATAATGATTAAAATCTTTCTTTCGTCCCATTGCACCTCTATCTATAGAAGGTTTCATTTTCTCTTGTTAACTATGGATAATAAACTGAGAGAGGAATGTTTTTCTCCGTTTAAAATATGCCTTCCAGGCCTGTAATGGGGCAAACAACCCAGGACTGAATCCCACATTCTCTGGCAGCTGTTGACTCATCCTCAAAAAATATGGTGCCAGATTCTTCTGCTACTGCAGCTGTCCAGGTTACAGTAAATACTGGCAAGAGGCCCCAGGTTCAAAGAGTGCATGGTAGAGAATGTTACACACAATGTTAAGTATGCCTGTGTCTTGTTATGTTCATACACTAATTAAACTATAATCACTGTTTATGTACAGATGTCACACTCTGAGTCTAAGAAGGGACTTTAGATAATAGGTTATATTTAGAATTATGCATATATGGTGATGAAACTAAATAAAATCTTAAAAAATGCAAATTACATTAGAAACATTTTGTAGTCTGGTCCATTGTTCCCAATAGCCTTTTCTACTGCTGCTTTAAATCTGATAGATCTTTGTGACACAATGCAAAATAAAAATAAAAAAGGTTATTCATTCGACTCACTCATATCATAAGGTTAATTATAGAAGAAACTATGAAAGAAATCATTTCCTGTGAACTAGGGCAAAGGAATCAATTTCATTTTCTTTTCTTGAGAATGTGTCCATGTTCATTTAAAAATGCACAACATGAGAATATGACATTTAAAGACACGGTATTCAAAAAGTTAGGCCAAAGAATAGGCATAGCACAGAAATACACTCTGGGTGGGATGCCAGATCATCACAGGCGATGCTTATACACACTTTTTCGCAGGTTACTATTTAGTGACCTCCCCAAAACATGGCAGCAGGTAGCTTAGAAGTTAAAAATAAGCCTCTACAAATATGTATACACACCGTGACCTGCAGTGGCCTGGAATCCCATCCTTGTGCAGTGGTCTCAGATTATCATCTGGAACCACCATGAGCCAGACCATGATATGCTAGGGCTGGAAAAAGGTAATGATCAGATCAAGACCTACACCTAAGTATCCTACAATAGAGTGTATTAACCAGTGTTAATCTTCTCACACCACACACAAGTTATTGCACTCTATTGTTCTCTGTCCAATATCTCTGAGTAGAAAACAACATATCAAGACCTGCTGACCCTGTGATCGCATATTGGGTGTGCATGTCTGTGCTGAGGTTTTGGCATGATGAAAGAGACTGAATGAAAATGCTGCCAGCATGCCTTAATGTTGTGGTAAGACTGAAGCCTAAATACTCCTCATGTCTCGCTCCATATCTCTACCTTGCCACACCATTATGACCCCAAATTGCAACCGAGTGCAACAAATGCCTCTCTATCTACCTGTCCTGCACATGCTCCTTAGAGATTGGAAGCCAGTCTAAACTGAACTCGGATCAAGTTCAAAAAGTCCTGGTCAGTTGGCAAGACAGATTGTCATTTCTGTAATGGAAGCTTTTTAAAGCAATGGGGCATTACTGCAGTCAAGATCTATTGCCAGAACTTTGATCAAGGGCACATGGGGTTCCTCCATCAGGTTATGTAAAAAAAAAACAACCAAACAAAAAAGCTTCTTTTTTTTTTTTTTTACATACACATAGGCTACAGAGGTAAATATTTTAACCCTTTTTATGACCCATGAATCAATAATCACTCAACATTAGAAGAGCAAGTGGCCCTTTCCCGTTACTCTGAAACTCTATCGGTGGCATATCATTTCTGTCCTGAGTACACTGTAATATACTTCAAATCCTACATTACATTTCTTACAAGCACAACCACTGTAATAAATACAGCTATGCAGAAATCTCAAGTCCAGTCATGCACTGTTTGGATACTTAGGCAGAATGTAGTGTTTCTCTGTCATTAATTATAACTTGGCATAAACATATATTCAAGCAACATATCAAGTCAGTAAGTGTGTCAAGCATTATGTGTTTCAAATCCTTAATTTAATTTTACTCGGTCAGATGTATTCAAATGCAATACTTACACTGTACCTGTAAACCTTAATGCTGCTATTCAACACAATCTTTACTTAAATGCAATTTACTATCAATACTGATATGGCACGCAGACATTATTGAATTGAAGCCATTACTGACATGGAGTTTGCAGTCCTGAAATGCAGTGCAGTTATTATTGTGTGAGAACATGCAATATGCAATGAATATCTTAGCATAAACTGATGCATCGAGGTGAGGGAAAGTGTTTTATATTAAGAGATTATATTAAAAAGAAGTTAGTTTTCGCTGAACTTACAGTGATGCTCTGTGCACTCTGATTCAGACTGGATCCAACCCGAAACTCTGTTACTCCGTTGCACCGAAATCTGCTTCCTTTGCTGCAGTCAATCATCCAGCCACAACACAGCTAGGTGTCGGTTCATCATCATGATGCTCGCTTTTCCCTCTCAGTCACCTGAATAGGGCAGAGGCAGAGATGCTGCACGTGCACTCCTCCACAGCGCCGCCTGCGACCCTTCACGCGCGCACGATACGGTTTGTACACGCTTGCTGTGCTTGCGCGGTGAGCGCGCGCGCGCGCGTGTGTGTTCCATGCACTGCGAAACTGCTTACTGTAGATGTATTCAGCTGTAATTATTGATATTTAATTAGGATGCTGTTTGGTTTCATTATAAAGCAATATGCAGTATATGCACTGGAAAAGAAATATATTCTAGGCTGTATTGTATCTTACTGTCAATCTAGGTTGCCAATAAAGTAATGTAAAATAACTAAATATGAATATCTGTTCATTTGAATGGTGCCAGTAATAGTGTGTCAGTGTCGAAATGAATCAATACATTTGCAGTTCAATAAGCAATGCCTATTCTCCTATAAAGCCAAATGAAGAAATAAATGTGCTTTGATTTTCTCTGAATTCTGTAAATTATGTGGAGCCTGTGATGTGACCATCATGTTATTTTCTTTGTTGCATGAAATCCGTCAAGCTGAAAATACTTAAGTGATGTACAAATGGATGTACAATTGGGATTTATACAGAGAAAATGTGCATACACATGTATAGTGTATATATAGATCTCTTCATCTTCAGGGTCATGGGAGATCCAGCACCTAAGCCGGAGTCATGAGGTGGGAATATATTGGATGGGATGTCAGTCCACCACAAGGCAAGGCGGCACACACACACACACACACACACACACACACACACACACACACACACACACACACATTCATGTTTGCCAATTCAGCTTCCAGCATTGTTATGGAAGGAAACCAAAGCACCCAGGGGGAAACTAATGTGGAGAACATTAGTGTGACAGTGTGACAGTGTATCAAGTCTAAATAAATGCAGCAGGAGCATTCTTATTTTAGGAAAATGCCTAATTTATGAAGTCTGTCCCTTATGTTAAAAGATGAGAGTGAGTAGTGTCACACCTTTGCATTCCTCTGATCCCAGGCATTTACAGACAGCTTCACGGGAGCACAATAACTGTACAATGAGCACAAAAGCAGGCATTTCTCTTCTACAGCATGTCCTAATTGGAGCTGCAAATATTGATGCTCTGCCTGTAGTATATGACATGAGAGGCAAAGGCATAGTGTCTCTACTGTGTGTGTGTGTGTGTGTGTGTGTGTTAGAGAGAGAGTGAGAGAGAGAGAGAGAGAGAGAGAGAGAGAGAGAGAGAGAGAGAGAGAGAGAGAGAGAGAGAGAGGGAGTTTGTGCAAATAGTCTCACAAAGGATCCAGTGAGATGCAACACAAATGTCGTATTGTTGCTGGTACATTTTTCTATAGTGGAGTAGGAGAAAAAAAGCACCCACTTACTGCACAGGACCTGCTGTAAATTCTGCTTTTTACTTCAGCTATTTGGAACTTGTATGAGTGCTGATAAAGGGTCCCAGAATCTGGATACCTAATAATAAGTAGCATAAGAAGAATGCACATAGAATTGACAATACACAGTATGTCACTCTAATGCTCAGTTAATGCTTTAGCTTTTGTGTGTGTGTGTGTGTGTGTGTGTGTGTGTGTGTGTGTGTGTGTGTGTGTGTGTGTGTGTCTGTATGTGTGTAGTTGCCCATGGATCTCCCTGCCCTGACAAGCTCCTAGTGAAATGCTGCACCATGAGAAAACTGCACTGTCCCATAAAATACACACATCTCTTTTCACACATATCTGTGCCATCAGTTCTAAACAATTTGTGATACCTGTTTCGCTTTTATGATGTCTCTAATTTGTGTTGTTTATGGAATGTTCTGAAATCAAAGTAAATTTAATTTTCAGAGTATGTGTCTCTCACATAGAGACAAAGACTTAAGTCATACTGATAGAAAAAAGTGGGGAAAAATCACTGTGAAGTCTATCCTCATCCCCTTGTCTTTTTGTTCCGTGTCCACCATCTGTGAGTTACAAGCCATGTCCCTTTTCCCCTACAGCCATCATTTATCACATGCACTCACCTGCCTGATGGCCAAGCCTCTCTAAACCCCCTGCTGCCAAAACCCGCTGAAACTGAGACTGCACACTATTTCATGGAACAATGATAAATTATCCTGATGACAAATTGAAGCCAGAGTAAGGTCACTGATTCATTTGAACGTGGCTTCACAGAAGTTTGGCTTGAACCATGACAAAAGAGAAATGGGCATCAAAGTAAATAGATCTTCTCCATTGCCCAGGAAATGCCCTCTGAAATTACACGTGTCCTCTGAAATTACGTGTCCTCTAAAATTGAGGGGGGGAAAATATCAGAAATGAAAGAAAAAAGATAAAGGCATCATTTTAATTTGACTGTTTTATTTTGCTTGTATCAGAAACAAACAGACATCTGTTTTGTGTATAATATTTTTTACAAAGCATAAAAGTTTTTTTTTTCCAGACAGAGTTTGTATATAGTGTGCAAACATGCATGCATTATTTGTGTTTTAAAAGAAAGACAAAACCCCCTGCAGCTTAAACACAATTCTTTTCCCTACCAAAACAACATCCACACAGTTTAACTAGTCAAAGTTTGTGAGTCGAAAAGGTTTGGGCTCTTTTATGTAGATTGTTTTGTACTGAAAAGGTTTTCTAACATTCCTAACAGAGACCACTAGCTTGCATCTGTTCTCATTAAGAGTTTTTTGCGCCCTCTAGTGGAAGAGAAAGGAAAACATTTCGCAACCAAATAGTTTTAGTTCTAACACGTCACAAGCAAGGGCTGTTAGCATAACGAAAATTATTTGAATAATATTTCACCGAGTAGTGACTCAATTTTGAGCTTTATCTTTTCATTATATGCTTTTGATTTCTGTGTCACAAAATCAAAGCGTAGAGCATTTCTAAATAGTACTCATATTTCTGTAATAGTACTATGTCAGAGTGCAAATATGTGTTGCTGTTGTTGTTGTTGTTGTTTAAACGCACATTGATTTTGTTTATTTTGTTCATTAAGCAGACAATAAGAATACAACGCGTATTGATGATGACGTAGGAACCAAGTAGCGCCATACTACTGTTTCTGCACGGTAGGGATTCTGCGAACACCTACACACTGTTGACCTTTTATCCATCCTTTGTATGGATTTCTAAGTTTTTTTTTGTACATGTAGAAGGTAAAAAGTGCGTGTTATTTTATAAATATGGCTTTGAATAAAATAAAGACGTGTCATCGGAGTGTGTTCAGGTGAGTAATAAAACGCAGGACACTGCTTTTAGCTTAGCTTAGCTTAGCACATGCACGCTAACAACACAGCAGTGTCAGTGACAGAGTAACATTCAGCTGTACAGCTGAAGATCACAGTTTAAATGGACCCCAATATTTAACCTTCTTAACTTCAGTTACACCCATTCATGCAATTATTTAACCAGCAATGTTGCAGCAGAACAAGATTCGGACTAGCAGCTTCAGCTAATGACATCTTAGTGAACTGACTGTAGCATGATTATTGGTGCCAGACAGGCTGGTTGGAGTATTTCTATAACTACTGATCTGCTGGGATTTTTACAGGCAGCAGTTTCTAGAGTTAGAACAATAGAAAAATATCCAGTAAGCAGCAGTTTATCCGACAAGGCAACAGTAACTATGCACTATTGTGGTGAGCAGAAAAGCATCTCTATTCCATGTACACAGAGGACACTGACTCACCAAAACTAGACAGTTGAAGACTGAAAAACTAGACTGAACTGATGAATCTCAATATCTGATGAGATATAAACAATATGGTCAGAATTTGGCACCAAAGGCATGAATCCTTGTAGCCAACCACCAATGTGTCAACAGTCCTGGCTGGTGGAGGTGGTGTAATTGGTGTGGGGAATGTTTTCTTGGCACACTTTGAGCTTGTTAATACCAATTATTCAAGTGATGAATAATTGGTATTAATTTATGTGGTTCACCATCAGATATTGAGATTCATCAGTTCAGTCTAGTTTTTCAGTCTTCAACTGTCTAGTTTTGGTGAGTCAGTGTCCTCTGTGTACATGGAATAGAGATGCTTTTCTGCTCACCACAATAGTGCATAGTTACTGCACGAACGAGCACCTGAAAAATCCATGCCATGAAGAATTGCAGCTGTTTTTAAAGCAAAGTGAGAGAATACCCCGTATAAGTATAGTATTCCTAATAAAGTGCTCATGGAGTGCATGCTGTGGATAAAGTTATTCTAATTTAGATATAGCTGTTGTTGACTGGATTGTAGCAAGAATTAATTTGTTTTGTGGACATTTTACAGCATTAAATGTTACATAACTTAATATATAGTAAATGTTGTGTAAAAGCAAGCAAGTAAAGTACAAATTGTCAATCATTTGTAAATTGCTGTGGTTTGAGAGGAATGAAACAGCAAAATAGCAACATAATCACTGTACTGATGAATTATTCTATTTAATTATACCAATATAACAATAGAATTATATTAATTATTTTTAATATGGTTGTCTCAGATCATACAGTATACAAATAAGGCAACTGCATGCACACAGTTTAGACAGTATACTATGTTAAAATCAGTAACCTAGAATTATTTATCCACTTTAGTACATTCTCTCTGCATTAATAACACCAATGTCCCATTCACATGCTCCTGTTTTCCTTCTCTGTATGTTTGTTTAATTGTGATATTTCATTCACTTTAGGTGTCTCCAGGAAGTGATATCTCAGAGATGTTTGCTTGCCATGTCTTCGTTTCACACCACAAACACTCAGTCAAACTCAAACAAATCTTCTGTGGTTCGCTGTAGCAGACAGAAATACGAGC
This sequence comes from Tachysurus vachellii, assembly GCF_030014155.1. Taxonomy (NCBI): domain Eukaryota; kingdom Metazoa; phylum Chordata; class Actinopteri; order Siluriformes; family Bagridae; genus Tachysurus; species Tachysurus vachellii. Next base: position 10,047,276 of record NC_083470.1, read on the forward strand.
GCATGTACCCGGTGTTGCTCGTGCGTCCTGACGGCTCCACCATTAATATCAGATACAAAGAACCTCGGAGAATTATAATGGTTAGTGCAGTGGCTTCATTTTACATTTCCATTTACAGCATTTGACAGACACCCTTATAGAGCAGCTTACATTTTTATTTTATACAACTCAGCAATTGAGGGTTAAGGGTCTTGCTCAGGGGCCCAGCAGTGGTAGCTTGGTGGACCCTGAATTCCCTGAATGGATCCCTTCTGATTAGAAGACAAACACTACTGCGTGGAGAAAAATATAATAATAATTCATATTATATACCAGTTTTATTCAGTTTGTAGTTTGTTAAAAAGTTCAAAAGTTTGTATCCCTTTGAAACGCTCTAATATCTTTAAAATGGGCTTTGTTAAAGTGTCTAAATAGGCAGCACATTTACTTTAAATCTTAATTTAAGGTTTAAAAAAATCAAACTGGTTAAAGGCAAGATCACATGCCCAAAAAACAGAAAATCCTGCTAATGTTTTAATTGCCTGAGAAATTTACACACATATAAACAGACAGCAGTAGCTCTTAAAATTATGTATAAAAGTTTGTTTTATATAATGAATAAATATAAATATTACTGTTATGTAGATTAATGTCACTGTTAGTATCTCATTACAATATTACGTTCTTATTAAGATCTTATGATTTGACCATTTTTCTTCCTTGTGATGAGGGTTATTTAATGTCATTAGTTTTGAAGGAGAAAGGTATACAAACTTTCTATTGAATTGTATACATTTTCCACTTTTTGTCATGTGTTTCAGATGCCTGTGGACATTACAAGTCTGTCAGAGGAGGAGAGAAAGGCAAGGATGCGAAAGAGGGATCCTAAGAAGGACATGGCTAAAAGAAGGGATGATGAGTTTGAGGATGACTTTAAACTGGAGGACTACAGCAAGTTCTGGAAAAAAACATGAACAGATCAGCTTTCTTCAGTCAGCAAATTTACACAGTTTTAAATGAACAGAACTTACACTTTTTTTTGTTTATTATCAAATCAATAAAGGTTCATAAAAGTTAATGTCTCTTTTTCTCATTTTGCTGCCTATATATATATTAGTTGAATGATGTAGTGCTAATCTCTAAACAAAGTATTCCACCAAAGCTCTTAGAATGTGTGATATGATATCAGTATGCTGTAAATGACACAACACTTTTTCTGATCACAGGACCTAATCTGGAATATCTAAAATCCAATTTGTCCTGTTAAGTTCTGTTTGCATATCAGTCCATCACAGGCAATATCACAGTAAATCATATACTGTATTAAATGCCACAGTTTTGATGTGGGGGCAGCACAGTGGTGCATGAGGTTGTGTTTTCACCTCACAGCTCCAGGGTTGATCCAGAGCTCAGGGCAATTTGTGTGTTGTGTATCTGAGCGTGCTGTACCAACTGCCCAGGTAGGTTTCTTCTGGGTTCTCTGGTTTCCTCCAATGTCCCAAAAGCCCAATGTTACTTGTATAGGATGAGGTTTCTATTCTTTTTTTTAACACTAGCAAAAAAACTATTAGTGTGACTATTGTATTTAGTTCTGCATTTATTTCTGTAGACTCTGTAGAGTCTAAATAGCTGTTTTTGTTGTGTTCTAATCAAATGTGTTTTGTTTTGGTCAGATTTGACCTGCGATATTGCATTGATAAAGCATTTTAAATGATTTCATTAGCAAGCCCTGATATTACCCTGGTATATGGGCTGGTAAGTGTTTTGATGCTGTTCTCTGTACTGTACTTCCTGGTGTGAGGGTTTTCTCACCTGTGCTTCTGGTTTATATATTACTAATACACTGAAGTCTCAACATTTTTTGATTAATCATTCACCGAATCAGCACTAGCATCAAAGTTCGCACTCTTTGTCTATAGCACTTTTTAAAATGACATCTGCACCTGAGCTGGTTACAGGCACGGCCAAGCCAGAACAATATGGACAGTTTACACTGGAGATCGCTGATATTGTGGTTGTGGTGGTCTACTTTATATTTGTTCTAGCAGTGGGAATATGGGTACGTTAACAGTTTATAGTCTTTTTTTTTATTATTATTGTGGAGTGCAATTAAGTCAGCAACTGTGTCTTTTATGAACTTTTCTCTTTAATCGATGATGTAGCAGCTAATGAGTGATATTCATTTTTAAGTCGTCTTTCAGAGCCAACAGGGGAACTGTTGGGGGATACTTCCTAGCAGGCAGATCCATGACATGGTGGCCAGTGAGTTTTTCTGAGTTTGTAACAATTTACAGTCCTTTTATTTGAATATTTATAAGTACTATAAACTGTGTGTGCTTCAGCTGCTTTATTACTTCTAATCTGACATGACCATTTGAAAGTAAGATAGAAGTAATAAATGATAAAGCTGGAGATAAAACTATTTCCTGTCAGATTTTAAAATTGTGCACATACAGAAAGCTATTAGCAAAGCAAAGATTTTCCATTATATATTGCTCAGTTAGAGAGAGATAATTGGACAAATTGCTTGTTATTAATGATTTTGAACCTATGACATTTTCCTTGTTTTTTTTTTTATTCTGATAGATTGGAGCTTCTTTGATGTCCAGTAATGTTGGCAGTGGCTTGTTCATTGGATTAGCAGGCACTGGGGCAGCAGGGGGACTCGCTGTTGGGGGATTTGAGTGGAATGTAAATCCTGAATATTTTTACTTTAGAAAGTAATTGTTTAGCAGCCTGGGAAAAGCCATCAAACAGTGACATTCTCTACAATGTAGAGTTCCGTAAAGTACAGACAGTTTTGCATGTATTTCAAGCAGATGGATATTTTAGCATTTTTAAAATCTGGTTAAATGTAAAGCAAAAAAAAAATTGCATTTAAATTTTTACCACTATTCTGACTGTGGCATCAAAAAGGACATCAAACTGAACTTGATGTCCATTCTGAGCTATTTAACAACTTGAGCGACGAGTGATATTTAATAACTGTTTGGTATTAAATAGTATTAGTCATGTAACCAAGAGCAAGTAAGAAAGTAAATACAAATAGTTTTCACATCATTTTGGTGACTGTATTTATGGTTTATATATTAAAAAAAAAAACAAAATTGCAAATACTTTCACACAATAGACACATCAGGTAGTCTTAATACAAAGAAGTCAATTGTGTGGAGTGTAGATAATGTTGTTCTGTTTATGTAAGGCTGCATGGGTCCTCATTGCTTTGGGCTGGATCTTCGTGCCTGTGTACATTTCTGCTGGAGTCGTCACCATGCCCGAATATCTCAGGAAGCGGTTTGGAGGCCAGCGAATTCGGATCTACATGAGTGTCCTGTCTCTCATTCTCTACATTTTCACCAAGATATCAGTAATAAGCTGTAGCACATAATGATCATTAAACAACAGTGATTTACATTTTGTTTACACTTACAGATATAAGCAGATGGATTTATATGTAGTGATTTATAAAATGGCTTTACACTACTACTTGCAATCTACAACACATCCTCCCTCATGTTAGTATAAATAAATCAAGGTCTAAGGAAACTATCAAGCATTTAGTTCAAGTTGGAATAGCAGCAAAAACAGTATACGCTGAGTTTTTTTTTTGCTGTCATTTGATTAAGGAGGCTGCCTTGAATACAATATAGTACCTTATCATAATTCCTCTAATATTCATATTAATAATAATATTACTATAATCCCCAGAATATCTTCTGAAATTTCATAAATTTCATTTTCAAGAAGCATTTCAAGAAGCATTTATTTACAAAAGTATTAGATGTATACGAACCCTTCATGTTTGTACCCAGACTTGTTTGCCTTGCTTTTTCCAGACAGACATTTTCTCTGGAGCTCTGTTCATTCAGGTGTCACTGGGATGGGACCTGTACCTCTCCACTGTAGTGCTGCTTGCAGTAACAGCACTCTATACTATTGCTGGTAATAAATACCACTTATCCTCTAACTGAATTCCTGTTCTGCACATGATTGCTGACTGACTGCAGATGTTCTGCTGCAGGTGGTTTGACAGCAGTGATTTACACTGACGCACTGCAGACTGTCATCATGGTTGTTGGAGCATTCGCTCTCATGTTCATAGGTAACTATATAAAGTATAATATTGTTTTAGTTATACCACAGTGCTGGCAAATTCTCTGACCTGATTGATCACAAGGCTTTCTATCACAGTCACAGCATGTGTAATCATCAATGTGGTAGTTTTCTTTAAGGAGTGTCAGTGCTTTGTATCATACTGTTCAGTGGCAAAGCGCTTTTTTTCCTTTATGTTCTTTCCCTGTCAGCGTTTAATAAAGTGGGCTGGTACGAGGGCTTGGTGGAGCAGTATGGCAAAGCTGTACCTGCTCTCACTGTTCCGAACACCACATGTCACCTCCCTCGCCCTGATGCCTTCCACATCTTCCGGGACCCAGTCAGTGGTGATCTGCCGTGGCCTGGCCTGCTATTCGGGCTCACCGTGCTGGCTATGTGGGTGTGGTGCACTGACCAGGTAACTCTGTGTCAATATCAGGCAATACTGATTAATGGAACTGGGTTTTGGATTAAAAAACAGGGCTGGATAAATGAGAACCACTTTTTCACATTTTCTGCCTAAACATCAGTTTATCTGACCAGATACCAGCTTAGAGATAAACATAATTAAGTTTAAAGTTACTCTCGACATACCTTTGCTCTCTGCTGCTGCACAGGTAATAGTGCAGAGGTCCCTCTCTGCTAAAAACCTGTCGCATGCTAAAGGAGGATCAGTGCTGGGTGGCTACCTAAAGATCCTCCCAATGTTCTTTATCGTCATGCCAGGGATGATCAGCAGAGTGCTCTACCCAGGCAGGTCAAACCTTCTCAAGTGCATTGTGTCAGATATCTTCTCCAAGATAACATGAAACTCACATGATGCATTTATCTGGAATAGATGAAGTGGGATGTGTGGATCCTGATGAGTGCTTTAAGATATGTGGAGCTGCTGTGGGCTGTTCTAACATCGCCTATCCTAAACTTGTGATGGAGTTAATGCCAGTAGGTATGACTGCTGTCCTTTTTACCTGCTATTAAAGATGATCTGTGCATTTAAAGTGCTGTATAGCTATCAGTAATAATAGTGTACTATAGGTCAAGTAGTGGCATGTGGAATAATTCTGAGATAATAAGACAGTAATATTTTACAATGCAATATGTTTAATAGCTGTGGAATCCTTAATTGTTCATTTTTTTAGTAAAAATGTTCATATGAGATTTTATATGATTTCAATTCTCAGATCTCAATTTTAATCTTAGCTTCATTGTAATGAATGAACTGGAAAGTCCCTGGTGTGTATCTGCAATTACTGTGTAGCTAGTAGCAAGAATGACAGATTAAAGAATGCTGTTATGCTTCATGTACAGATGACTTTTATCAATACATACCTTTTAGTAATTGCAAGCTGGTGAGTGCTAAGAAGCATGATATGGCAGCATAATAAAAGTTGCTGTCATTTAAGAATATATTAATCAACTCAAGTTATTTTTTGCATAACTTGATGCCATTTTGTTTTATCTAAACTTTCCACACTTTCCACAGTCCACACATCTTAATCAGGTCAACTCTGAAATACTGAAATGTACTGCACTAAGCGTATTTTCATAACTGAATTCATGAATATTTGATTTCTAGACCTTGTGTGGTGAAAAACCAATATTAAATGACATTACTTAATTATTCAGTTTTTTTTAAATACTTCAATGAAAAAATGAATTTCTATTTTATGTGTTGAGAAAAACACAAAATAAACAACAAAAAAACATTTTCTTATTTTTATATTTTTATCTTGAAACAAAGAACTAATTAATTCTGTGTACATGGACCTTATTAAAAGGTTATTTTGCAACTCCTAAACAAGGTGAACAAGGTCTGTATGTCATACATTTCTTCATTTTCTCTGCAGGTATGCGAGGCCTGATGATTGCAGTGATGATGGCTGCTCTCATGTCCTCCCTTACCTCTATATTTAACAGCAGTAGCACTCTCTTCACGATGGACATTTGGCTGCGTATGAGACGGCAGGCATCTGAAAAGGAGCTCATGGTTGTGGGCAGGTAAAAGCATTGCCCTTCTGGCAATTTTGCATTATACACCAAAATGTAAAGCACATGCATGCAGTTTCCTCAAGCTCCAATACCCCATACAGCTGTGGAATGACAGAGGTTTATCATTTTCAGTTACTCTCTAAAGAAAAATAATCATTTGGTGTGTTTTGCATAATAATGTATGTCTGAGATTGAAATAATTTTATCCTGGTATCCACAATAAGTAAAAAATGAAAATGAAGGAATGTATGACATGCAGACCTTGTTCACCTTGTTTAGGAGTTGCAAAATAACATTTTAATAAGGTCCATGTACACAGCAATTATTAGTTCTTTGTTTAATTGTGTTTGATTGGAGACAGTAAGTTCCAAAACTATTTTAGTATGAATCAGTTATTAAACTTGATATAAATCATTTCTGTTTTGTTAAATTCAGTTGTTCATATCACTTCCGTACCCTGCATTGGGATACTTTTCCAAGATCCACATAACACTCATGTTTATTATTTGACAGATTGTTCTAATTTGATTAACAGGTTATTCATTTTATTCTTGGTGGTCCTGAGCATCTTATGGATTCCAATTATTCAGTCAGCCAACAGTGGGCAGCTCTTTGACTACATTCAGTCCATAACCAGTTACTTGGCCCCTCCGATCACTGCCGTCTTCGTGATGGCCATCTTCTGGAGTCGTGTAAATGAGCAAGTGAGAAACCTTTCACTGTTACTGCATTGATGAGTCTTGTATTTGGTCCTTATTAAGCCTATCATAACCTTAGACTGTTTTCATGGTTTGAAGCTACTCTGTCAGTGTGAATTGTGCTTGCTAATTACAATTGTATGTTTAACGTTCTAGGGAGCATTCTGGGGGCTGATGGTAGGTTTGGTGGTTGGGCTTGTGCGCATGGTGATGGAATTTGTCTATGATACTCCTTCCTGTGGCAAGGAGGACATGAGACCTGCCATTCTGAAAGATGTGCATTACCTGTACTTTGCTCTTATACTGCTCGCACTGTCAGCATCGGTCATTACTGCAGTCAGTCTTTGCACTTCTCCTATTCCAGAGCAACATGTAAAGCACTCACTCTTACACATTCACACACTTGGGTTTATCATACTGATTGATATAGTGCCATATAATTCACCTTAATGTTCATCTGTGACATTTATCAAGCTAAATTCATAAATACACCCAAATCTCTGCAGCTTATCCGTCTAACCTGGTGGACAAGAAATAGCAAGAAGGAACGAGTAGATCTGGAGGACTTGTGGGCAACCTCACCCACATCAGCACCATCTCACCCTGCTTCTAACCCCAACCAGAACATAGAAAAGCCTGGGTGGTGGAGACTAGTGGGAATGTGGCTGTGTGGACTTTCTGAAGCTCCCAAACCAGATCTAAGCAGAGAGGAACAGCTGGCTTTGGAGAAAAAGCTGACTAGTATTGAGGAGGAATCGCTCTGGAGAAATGTTTGCAATATCAATGCTATCATTCTACTTACTGCCAATGTGTTTCTTTGGGGCTACTTTGCTTGATGAAAAACACAATTTGTCATATATCTTCAGGGATGTCATTCATCTTAAATGGGTATCAGCTATAACCCATAAACAGAGGCTATAAACAGAGTACCAAGTAACTTGAAGTTGATAAAAACTACTGTACGCATAAATAAAAACACCCAATACTTTATAATATCTTAAAAAACCTATCCATTACATAATATATATAGCAACAAAAATTCAATCTACAGAAGTAATAAAACAAACAAACAAACAGGTGTTGAAATTAAATGTGAATTCATTTCACTTCAGTTAAGTTGTATTTATATATTTTTTGTTGTTGTTTTTTTAAACAACGGACAATATCCAAAAGCAGTGTTTCATAAATCAAGCTATAGGTTGATTGATTAGACAGATCCAGAGGCAAATGATTGTTTAAAGCTCTATATGTAATAATGGCCAAACACATAGTGGTAAAACGAAGGTGTTAAAAATATTAATGTGATAAAGTCACTTAAACTTTAAACACCTGTTTATGTTTATTTAAAGATTTTCTGTTATACAAGTTTAAACATATTAGTTAATCATTTCTTAAAATAAAGATTTATAAGTTTCATGTTTGTTCAGTAAATGTCTTTAAAAAAAACCTATAGGCATTTGATTATATAAAATTCTTTAACATACAATGTACAATTTAATGCTTAAACCTGACAAGGGACCATATAAATAGTTTTAATAAAGCTGATAAGATTTGCTGCATTGCTGTAATGTTATTATACTAAATGTTACACTTATTTTACATTTACATTATATGTACATTTTCCTCTGGGCTGTTCACTACATTGACTTTTTAATCGTCTGTTTTTGCTAATATACTGATCTATTTTCATGTTTGTTACTGATTATGCCACATCATGCTGATTATACACAATGTGACACACCCGTCACGTTCTACAAGTTGCCCCACGCTTCTTGATCTGCTCTGAACCGTTTTTGCTTTAATCCACTCCGGGTTTTTCTTTTTTTTCTGTTGTCTGATCCATTCCTGATTTTGCGGTTCTTTTTTTATGTGATCTATCTCGGGGTTTCGTTTTTCCCGTTGGACTTTAATCACATCCATTCCTTTCTGTACAGCTGGCTACTGCTGCGATCCAGTCCGTGTTTTTATGTGCACTCTGCAGGCTCCCTGACGCTTTCATCCTCACTGAATGAACTCAACACTCACCATAAACGCAAAGTCATACCAAACAACGGAGCCGGAGCGTGTGGAGCTACACTGACATTATTAATAGTCTCACGGTCATATTTTTAATACAGTGGGCTGAAAATGGAGGTCAGTACCATCGCGAATTTGTTTATCGAGCATGCTACGACTCTGAAGATGCATACAGGGAACTTAGTGAACCGCTGTCGGCTCAAGAATAAGTGTCCGTCTTCGCCAAGTGAAGAGGTAAAAACACTGTCCGTAAGAATTAAAGGGTTACAAAGGGGTTAAATCCAGTGCTCTTTCGACGTGTGAACGGTTTGAGGTGATGCTTCAGACGTTAGCATTGTGAGCTAGGAAGACGTTGGTGACGTCACTACGCTTGACAGCATCTCCTCCATGTGAAGAGCAGCTCTGTGTAAAATGATATCTGTACGATTATAAACCAAACACCAGTACACCGTTGTGTTTGTTTGTTTGTTTGTTTGTTTATCCTTATGAAGGACCTCATGACTGTGATTTCATTTGTGTAAACACTGGACGTGTAATTAAGTTATCTAACTTAGTATACACTTATTGTTGGCTTTGGGTATTTCAGAAGCTGCTGATTTCCTCATCTGAAAAGTTCACAAAATATTCAGAGTAGCAGGTGTATGGACTAGAAAAGTATCTGAGGAGATACTCATGGCCAGACTGGTTTAAACTGACAGGAAGAAAGCTCAGACTTTACAGCCATGGTGAGGAAAGAAAGGCATCTGTAAGCTCACAACACGTCAAACTAGTTTACCAATCAGCTGAGAATAGGAGTCTGAGTACAGTGGACACAGGCTCAATGACACCGGCCAGATCAAGATGTAAAAAAAATAGAAATAGTGTGTAAAAATGACAGGAAATCTGCACTTTCTCAAATACTTAACCCAACCAACTTTAACCACTTATTATTTGAGTCCTACTCTTCAGTGATCTCCAGGTAAAAAAGAGTTTCTGAAACAAAAATATCTATCTTTTTATTTAAGTGGTAAATTGCATTTATGATTTTACTCCTGTTTACTGCTATATTATTATTATCATTATTATTATCAGCTTCAAGATTGCATCAGAGGAACACTTAGTGAGTGGCTTGAAACCTTACCCAGAACACCTGAACATGTAAGTACAATATACAGACATAAACCCTAAACATACTGAAAGAGAATGAATGAGAGTTGGAGCTCTTCATAGACTGAACTGAGCTGTTCATATACTGAGACCTAAAAAAATAAAAAAAAATACACAGTAGGGGCTGTCAACTTTATCTGCATTCTTTGTTTGCATGTCATGTTGATTTGTTCAGCTTGTGATTGCATGCAGAAGCAGAGCTTGTATAGACATTCTGAGATGTGAAAAGATATGATGTTTAACGTAATGATGAATGATCACTGAGCTGAACTGCATTGAGAAGAGTGTCATGTGAGGATTGAGTGTAATTGCTCAGTCTCTATCATGCAGGGCTCAGCAGATCTGCCTTAGGGTGTTTGACAAAAGATTGTAATGGTCTTAACCTACATAATGGCAAGGCTTATTAATGAGACATTCCTTACTTACAGGCTATTGACTCAACAGAATGTTTGCACAAATACAAAAAATGTTGTAAATTAGTTTTTTGAAACAAAAAAACTTTTTTAATGACATGCTGTAGTATCTGAGATAAGATAAGTGGAATTACATTGTCCTTGGACTCTTATTGTTCGACTTTACATCCTTTGCCCAGGATTTGCCCAGTGCTCTGGACTGCACAATAGCACAGAATTCAGAAGTGATCACACCAGAGGAGAGAGAGGAGCTGAGGGTGTCTGGTGAGAACATTTTATCCTTGTTTTATGGAAAAACAAACATTGCTGTTGTATGTTGTTTGTGCCGCGCTAGTGCATTTTCATCACATGCTGCATTCTCTTTCTCCTCAGTCAAGCTGTTTCTCACAGAATCTGATTGCTCATCTATAATGAATGCCGTGGACATGGGTAAGTCCCTGCAAACTTACTTAATCCTCTTTATTCCTGGTGGTGTAAAAGAAACGACGAATCTTCTCCAGCCGTTTCCTTCCTGGGCGAGCCAGCATACTAGGCATTGCTACCTCAGTCCTCAGCTCTTTGCCCTTGATGTAGTCAGCAAGATGTAGCAAGACTATTTTATGCAAAGGGTTGCTAGCCCAATGTGCAAGTATCCTCCTTTCACATTGGTTTGGAAACCAAGCAATGGTGGAGTTAGTCCGTGTTATATCTACTGTTAATTGTTCAGATTTGTTTTGATGGATCAACAGTTGATAAATATTTAGACATTAATTTAAACATTAGTTAAGTTTTTATAGCCATATGTGGAATTAGGGAAGTAGTGTTATAAAAAAAAATCCCTAATGACCTTAAATTGCACTCAATAACAGTTTTCCTACCAGGACTAATCTCTCTCTCTCTCTCTCTTTTTTTTTTTTTTTTTTTGCATTTATTCCCTCAACAAGTTTACCCAAAGGGTATTCAAAGCAGTATGAGGGTGATCACTTTGTTCAGATAATCTTAAACTTAACCCAGAGGACAGATGAATACATTTCATTTGAAGCAAACATAACATTTATTGTGTTAGGTTTTAGAGATATTACTTCATTATGACAAAAAAATGATTTGTTTTACATTGGTGGCATTTTGAAATTCAACACTTGCCTTCCCTCAACATTTTAAAAACACTGATGTTGCTGACTTTATCCTTCGACTGTATACACTATTCACTTAGAGAATTTAAATATATATCAAATTTGCTGACAAGTTTATTTTCACAAAGTGTCTATTTGGCTATAAACTAGAGTGCTAGCATGAAAATTCAGATTTTAGGCAGGATATTTGCTGCAATAACAGAGATTTCAGACAATTCTGATAAGATCTGAAAAGCTGAAATGTTACAAAATAATCTGTTAGAATGGTCTTACATCAGTTACAGTCAATGAAGATTTATGTCTAAATAGATCTCTTTTGATGTCTAAATATATCTCTTGTATTTTATGTAGTATTAAGGCACGGTAAAATTTGCCTAATGTACTATATGGTGAATTTGAAAAAAGTTTGCATATCATTACGTGTACCAGTAGTTTTGCTCATTTCCATGGTGCAGCAGAAAGCATGATATGCCACTTTCCCTCTGTTGCACAGCGTGCGTGTCATTAGGTGTGTCTCAGCTGGATTCAGTTATCATCGCTCCTCCGCCACTGCCCGAGGGCGAGACAGTGACCCTGGCTCACCTGCAGCCGCTGTGGGCCGAGCTGGAGAAAATCGTTCAGAGCCAAAAAGCTGCTTCCATCGGCACCTCAGATCTGGATAAGACTCAGCTAGAAGAGCTGTACAACTGGGCACAGGTAAGAAAGAGAGGACATGTACAGGTCTACAGTCTATAACATACTGTCAGTTATATTACAGCTCTCCTTTAATTAAAATATTATTTTGCTTTACATCATTCTTGTTACGCCATCAGTGAAACCTCATGTTATAATGCCTTAGTTAACTCTAAAAATTAATAATAGTTTATTTGGCTATTAGATCTTATGTTTTATTTAGCTCTCCCATGTAATATTATGATCAGCTGTCACTGTTACAATGAATTCCAGCCCTGGTCCTGAAGTCAGGGTGTCTGTGCGTCCAAAAAAGTTTACATTGTCAGACAAATTACAGCTTGAATGAAGCACCGAATTGACTTTTCTTTCCAATCTATTTATTTATTTATTTATTTATTTATTTATTTATTTATTTATTTATTATATTGTTTATAGTGGATAATGCAGGGTCACTTGAGGGAGGCAGGGACATGAGTTTAAATTTAGCTACCTGCTAATGAACTAGCAAACTAACCAACAGTAAAGCTTCTCTGCTATTGACTCACTATGCCAGGGGCTTTAAAATTAGGGTTTGCGACCCGAAGTGGGGCCGGTTCATTTACAGACAGGTTGTGAGATAAGCGCCACTTCTCTTGCCTGTGTAATGAATAGTATTATGAATATTGCTCCGATTTTCCACCACCATTTTAAAATGTTACATGTAGTCCCTATATGTAAGTCCCTGCAAACTTACTTAATCCTCTTTATTCCTGGTGGTGTAAAAGAAACGACGAATCTTCTCCAGCCGTTTCCTTCCTGGGCGAGCCAGCATACTAGGCATTGCTACCTCAGTCCTCAGCTCTTTGCCCTTGATGTAGTCAGCAAGATGTAGCAAGACTATTTTATGCAAAGGGTTGCTAGCCCAATGTGCAAGTATCCTCCTTTCACATTGGTTTGGAAACCAAGCAATGGTGGAGTTTATATGGTGGTATTTATAGCCATATGTGGAATTAGAGAACAAGTGTGAAAAAAAAACCCAATGACCTTAAATTGCACTCAGTAACAGTTTTTCTCCCAGGACTAATTTTTTTTTTTTTTTTTTTTGCGTTTATTCCCTCAACAAGTTTACCCAAAGGGTATTCAAAGCAGTATGAGGATGATCACTTTGTTCAGATGATCTTAAACTTAACCCAGAGGACAGATGAAGACATTTCATTTGAAGCAAACATAACATTTATTGTGTTAGGTTTTAGAGATTTTACTTCATTATGACAAAAAAATGAATTTGTTTTACATTGGTAGCATTTTGAAATTCAACGCTTGCCTTCCCTCAACATTTTAAAAACACTGATGGTGCTGATTTGGTTGCACGTAGTCAAACCGAGCCACATTTAAATTAAGAGCGCACACACAATTTTAGTGTCATGATCCTAACAAGCTGCACTAGCGTAGCAAAAACTTAATGTGGTCAAATTGGTTGCGTCCCCAAAAAGGGACACCCCTGTCCTCTAAATCAATTTTCTGTTGCTATAGGATACAGAAAGACACCATTTTCAGCTTATGTTTTTATATTTGTTATGTTGAAATCACTGAAAACATCTATTAATATATTGTAGCTATTAAAATGCTGCATCTCTTTTGAGGATAGATGTAGAGACCCGGGGGAATACACTGTCTGTTGTACCTGTGTTTCTTTACAAGATTCTGTTAATGGGTTTAACTCTCTTCCCGGCTCCTAATAAACTCCCTTCTGGACTCCAGGTGGATGTCTTAATGAAGGAAACAAAACCCTGTAGTGTCTCTGTACTTCACTGTCCATGGAAGCCACTGCTGTAATGTCATGAACTGAATTGAGTAGAGCAAGAGACTAGAGCAGATATCATGTTACAGCTAGTGAGAAACTGTTTAAAGGGGTTAATGAATACCACGGAAAGCCATATGTACTGTTATGCAATAGGTTGCATAACAAAATAGGAAGCACGATGCAAGCTGTCCAGTTCTGTATGGTTATAGAGATTACATACACTGCACAGAACTGTGGCTGTTCTTTATAATTAGAAACTCTTACAGGCTGTAAAGCCCAAAGTAACTCTGCTGCACCATAAAGAAGTACAGCATGTAGTTTTTGCTGTTTATTTCCTACATGTTGACCCTTGTACATATAGAAAAAAGATGCACCTCATAATCATCTGAGACGCAGTGATCAACAAATAGGAACTGAAAATTAAACCCAGCAATGTTGTACTTGTTTTTTTCAGTGCTGGCTTTTTAAGTTCAGAATTACTGCTTATTAGATGCTTGATGGTGCAAATGGTTCAAAATAATAGTAATAGTAATAATAAAACCATCTTATCATTTTATATGCTCTAGAGAGTAAACAAATGCATTATGTTTGTGTTTCTGATGTGTCTTAGGAATTCTGGTGTTAATCTGTTTAGTTTAATATGGAAGTCACTCAGGCTGGAGTATTCCCTTTTAAAATTATAACATCAATACGAATATGCTGTGTTATCTGGGGGAATGTCAGCTTCTGTCTCAATTCTCCTGTCTGCCCATCACAAGGATTTTTTTTCTCCTCCCTGACATTACTGGTGTCATTTTATGCGTAATATTAAGTGTACATTTGTGAGTGTTTGTGTCCTGTGTTGTGGTTCAGGTTAAACCGAGCAGTAACCAGGTAAATCTGGCCTCCTGCTGTGTGATGCCTCCTGACCTCACAGCATTCGCTAAAGAGTTTGACATCCAGCTGCTGACTCACAATGACTCGAAAGGTAGCAATCGTTTCCTCCCTTTTTTGCTGCTGATAAAAGGACATGGCCTAGATAAGACTGTGTGTTTTAAGATTAGAGAGAACAGCACAGCTTGCTTTGGCAGGTTGCAGAAGAAAATTTTAATCACTACATTTTTATAAAGCTGTGCTCTTTTACTGTCATATTAGAAATGCATGTATTGATAGGGGTACCTTGATACATTACTGATTTCAGACCTACTCGCAAAAGAACACCTCAAACCATGATACTAGTCTATGTAAAGTCATTTGTAGAAATATAGTAATTTATGATCAATATTGGCAATCATGGATAACAAAAATGGTATCAATACATCCCTACTAGAAACAGTTTTAAAATGTTCACAATTTCCCTATACCTTCACTGGCCCTGCATTGTATACAACACTAACTACTGTTGTTCCTGGCTGTGTGTAGAGCTTCTGAGTTCAGCAGGATTTCAGGAGGCCATGCAGGAGAGCTGCAAGGACCTGCAGGTAGCAGAATGGCAGCTCGAGTGGGTCTTGCGCTACTCCATCATCGTCAAGAGCCGAGGCATCATCAAAGCCAAGGGATACCTCGTTCATGCACGGAAAAGCACCAAATAGCACCTCCTGATCTGAGAGGATCACGGTGCACTTTGTTCGTTTCTGGAATTTCCAAAATGCATTGATTTTTAGCTTGCTGTTAAGCTCATCAATGAAATGTTTATATGTGATTCATACTTCATCTTCAGTGACGGCTGAAATTCAGCTGACCTCAATCATACTGTGAAATATTTTTCCAAGCGCTTGACCGTTTATTCCTGAAAATCTAATCTGTTCAATCTTTGTATCGTACATGTGTGCAGCCTGCATCACGTGAATGATTTTACATTCATTTACATGTTTTCATTTTATTCAGATTTTTATCAGTAATTTTTGGATTTCTTTTCAGAAATGAATGAAAAAGAATTGTATAACATTGTATAACACTGCGATAGTGCTGAGAACTAATTGATGGGGAAGTGTCTAAATTCTAGTTAAGTGGACTCAAGTAATCTTACATAAAAAGCTGTATATGTTTTGGAACATGCATAGTTTTACATTGAGGCAAACATTTGATGCAGTTTTCTTGTACGTTTGACCTGGTAGTTAAGGGTGGTCCAGTTTACTAAGAATTGGTTTTTACATGATGCTTCATAAGTATTATTTTATTTAGTTTGTCCTTTTATAGAATGTCTGTATTAAAACCCTGTTGGTGCTTTGTGTCATTCATGGTGTGTAGCCTGAGCCTTAAAACATGTGTGACATGTGGCTACTTGTTATTTCCTGATTCTGAGACTCAAAAAGTTTTGCATATATGAAAACTAGCATGTGCTCATTGTATATGTTCCATATAAGTTCCACACTAAGGAAACAATTACTTTCTATATTAAATTAAAACGAAATACTTCTTTATTTATTTGGTGCAGACAGTAATTGGCTACAGTACATGTAATTTATCATTTATAAAATGTTCTGTTTCACATTTTTAATTGGGTTCATAGCATTTAAAACCTGACTTTCACTGTAATCCTTCCAATACTGCAGTAAACAAGCAAACCTAACGTGATTTTATTCCACTGTATGTCGAAGGGGAAAAAAACACCATGATTTCACGTTAACCTTTAACCAGTTTTCAGTAATATATAAGGTTTATTTTTGTAATGAAATTCTGAGTCGACTATTTTGGTTTAAACTTCTTTCATGACATCAACATGCAAATGGACGGCGTGCTGGTTTGTTTTGTCACTTGGATTGATCCTGTATTTAGTCTTGACTTAAAGAGACCGCGATGCAGCAGCGCTTTATGTCCTTTCCCCATGTTGCTAAAGCTCCATCTATTCAACTCCATCATGCTTGTCGTCTTATAGAACATTTTACTCATCATCTCATCCGTACTGTGTTAAATGGGAATTAACGTACCATTTTTATACTGTGTTGAATATTATTTTTTATTACTATCTACAGTCACCTCACGGTCACCTGCTCCACAAACACTCGACTTAGTTTAGTTCTTTATCTGTTAATGAACTCGATGGTATGTGGTAACTCAACATTTATTTGATATTGAATGTGTTTCGGTGCGATATTTCCTTTAAACAAGGCATTCCGTTTGGATAAACGTAAGAAATAAATGTTTTGTAATACTTTATTGTCGATTAAGTCTGTCTGAATGGGGCGGATGTTTCCGCTGATCGATTGATACAGTCTGACTACCTAGTAGGGTTCACATGCTCTTGCCGGAAGTGTGCGCGAACACGACAAGATGGTGGCCACCAGGAGAGGAACACGCGCGACTTCCTCAGCGACAGAAGCAAACTACGAAGCCACAGAAACGCCGGTGTGTTTTTATTTTTATTTCCCTAAACAATATAAGAATTTGTAATAACCGGTGTTGCTCACAGCCTGGAAAGTGAACTATAATAACGTTTATTAAATGGTCATTTTTTCCCTATAGCCAAGAACCAGTTTACTACATAATAAACACTTCAATCTAATTTAAGTATCACATTTTATTTGCTTCACTGTGATATTTATTCATTCATTCATTCATTGCCCAGTTACATATCCTGTGTACAGTTACTGATTATTAAACATCTGGCCCAATTCATCAGAACACAACCATCCCAGTTACTACACAAAGGCCTAGAGTAGAATTTACACTGCTGATGTTTATGGTGTCGGGGCCGAAAACACCAAAATTAAGTTAATCAGCTGTGGTCAGAAACAGATGAAGGCCCAAACTCTAGTCTAGTGTTTGTCTGAAGCCACGTTCACACACAGTCACCGGTAGGAGTTTCTCCCTCTGGTTGCCATGGTAATAAAGTTTGTCAGTGTGCAGTGACAAACTTTTTGCAATTTTTCCAAGTCACTTTTCTTGCAGTAAAAATGAACCATTCTGAAGGAGGATTGAGTGACTGTAAAATTCCTGAGTGTTTATATGTAGACTTTGCACAGGTCTACTGTCTGAACTCCCATATTGTTTGCATGTCACCAAACTTTAACATTTACAGCATTTATCCAGAGTTACTTACATTTTTATTTCAATTTATACAACTGAGCAATTAAGGGTTAGAGGCCTTGCTCAGGGGACCAGCAGTGGCAACTTGGTGAACCTGGGATTTGAACTTACAACCTTCCGATTAGTGATCCAACACATTAACCTCTAGGCTACCACGTCACTTCACTTAACTTTTCTTTATGTTGTCGCATTGCCTGACACGCCCACATCATGTCGGTAACGGCTGATGTCGTTTGTCACCTGAAGACACCAGCTCTCATTAAAAATGAACTATCTCTGGTCACTTTGTTGAAACATATTGCTGCATGTGTGAACGTAGCATTAGGTGTGGTTCGTACTACTGATCCTCAGCTAAGTAATGAATAAATCATCTGTCAGAATTTTTTGTGAGAACTTTATTAATGTCAAGATTAGCTTGATGAGGATAATGATCACTAAAAGAAAACAGGGTCCATGCAGTGGTCCAGAGAACACCATATGTGATTCCGCCTGAGACTCATTCCAAAGCTCTATGCAGCTCTTCATATTAGCTTGTATCATGGAAATTTTTTGGCACAGCAGTAAGAAGAAATTGTTTGGTTTTAATCTCTTTAACAGGTATCTACAAGAACAAGACGTAGAACAGGTATATTGACAACCCCGTCCCAGTCTGAACACCCAAGTGACTCCCAGCAGGATGAAGCAGAAGAACAGTCCACAGCTCTGGCTGAACCAGAAACCTCAGCAAAATTGGAAACTAGAGGTGCTAAATGTCATCTGACAGACAATCGGCCAGAATCCACACATGAAGCAGATGTGTCTGAATCCGAATCTTGCTGTTCCGTGGCGTCGGATATCCAGCTGGTGTCCCGAAGCAGACGGAGAGCAACAGTCAGAGTGAAAGCTTCATCTGTGGAGGAAATGGAGGTCTCTAAAACTGAATCTAGTTCTTTATCATTGACTAAAACCCCACGCAGATCTACAAGAGTTCAGAAGAAGCCTGCACCTGTTTTGGGGTCATCCACTTCACAGGAAGATGAGCACTCTGAGGCTGAGTCTTGCAGCTCAGTGGCATCTCTGTCCACAAGAGTCACAAGAAGTCGCAGGAAACCTGCTGTTGCTCTCGAGGGCGCAACTCATTCAGAGGCAGATTCTTGCTCGTCTGTAGTTTCTGGCCCTCAGGGATCGACTGTCCGGAGGTCCACAAGATGCAGAGTGAAGGTCACTGAGTCGATCCCCATTAACTTGGAGCAAAGCGAAACTGGTGAGGCTGCTGATCCTTTAAAATCCAGAAGGACAAGGGGATGCAGTGGCAAAGCAAAGTCTGCTGAGGAAGGCCAGGCTTATGAATCTGAAGGATGTCAGTCTGGCCCTAGCTTGAGTCCTAGAAGAACCACCCGAACCAGTAGTCAGGTTGCTGATTCAGATTCGGAATCAGTATTGACTTCTCTTGATAGTCCTTGTTCTACACAGGGCAAGGGAACCCCGTGTAGTAGCCGAACTGGCTCAGCTAGCAGCAACTGTGCTGTCCGATTTTCTAGATCAAAAAGTGTTCGAGTCACCGTAAATGTGCTTAAGATGCCTGTATTGGTGTCCAAAAGTGTTAAAAAGGACAGTGTAGAAAATGAACCTGAGAACGACCAGGCTGAAACTACACAGGATATACCTGGCTTGTCTGTAAGTTCAACAAAGTCTGACATGGAGGATGTAGAGGAAATGGAGGAGGACGTGAATAATAAAACAGTTTTTGCTGCAGATCAGGAATGTTTTGTTGTCGAGGACAATAATGGGGATCTTACTCTACGTCTTGATGATGAAGATGAGGCTGAAGTGAGAATTAAACCTGAAAGCAGTAAAGACATTTCTTCTAAGACTGAGAATGATGTTGAGATTGCAGATGAAGCCATGGACACACACGAGGCCAGCTCTGTGCAGGAAGTCCAAGCTGTGGAAGAGGAATCAAGTTCCATATCAGTGACACACCAGAAGAGTGTCAAAAGTGTTGACCACAAACCTCAATCAAACCTCGCAGTAGAACCTGATACTGAAGTTAGACAAAGTTCTGAACCGCCTGTGCATGAAGAGAATTTAAACGTACTGAGTGAACCAGAGAAGAAAATGGAAGCAACGAAGAAGTTGAGGGATGCGGCAACTGATGAAGGCACGATTACAATTGACCAGGGCTCTTCAGAGGAAGAGGTGATAGAAGACACGACTAACAAGGAAGTACCATCAAGCTTAAAAGCATCTAAGGAGAGTATAGAGAAGACCAAGCCTGTGACGGGTTTCGTCAGTTTGCTGGACAGCAGTGCGGATGAGGAGAGTGATGATGATGATGGGCTCTCAGTGGACGGAGGTAATGACAAGGCTGGAGACTTGGAGAGTGAGGAAGATGTGTGCCGTTCTGAGGATCAACCAGGCCCCTCCGCTGCACCGGACTCGCTCACGGGTAACAGGCTGTTTGTTATAGACGCACGTCCTGGCTGTCAACCCAGTGAAAAATACTACATTGATACTAAACAGAAAGAAAGCCATGACTATGACAAGGAGTCTAAAGTTGTTGCGGATGAAGAGGATTTTGTTGATGAGGAGGGAGATGACGATAATGAGGAGGACGAGGACGAAGACTCAAAAATACTCTTCACTTCTAGGAAGCTGGCAATGTATGAATTTAACTCCTCAAATAATTAGTTACAGGTTTTTGTTTCACTTGCAGTGAACACACACTCACTCTCTCTTTCTCTCTCTCTCTCTCTCTTTTTTTAGGAATGAGTTATCCAGTTCTATTGACCCGGGGTTGAAAATAAAGTCTTTTGGAGGTTTGTATATCAACTTTGATGGCAGCAAAAACAAATCTGTGTCTGACAACCTGAAAAAGCTGAAGGAGCAGAAGAAGCAGGATGAGGTATTTAACTCTTCTGTTAACAGTTAAATCCACTGTTCTAATGTTGTTGCTGATGGGTATGTAAACAAACATCACAATAGATTACATTCTATAAGGTTGAGGCTTCCGTGCCATCGGCCATTAATACTACAGCGCAGGCATTGAAGATTTAGCAAAAGCGAGACCCATGCTGTAGGGCTCTTCGTCTTCAGCAGAGGCTTGTCAGATGAGGCCTTGTTTGAATAATATAGATGGCTATTGATAAAGAAAAAAACTCTTGAATCTCTTGAACAAGATCCTTGGTAGAAGTTTTTCAGTGCAGTGCATGCTGATAACATCTGTGCTCAGAACCGTGAAGCGTGTGACATTTTGACATCAAGGCAAACAGCAACATTAAATAAATAATGCCATAGTTGGAAACTTCTAGAACAGGTTACATACAGTTTGGCTGTTGATTATGCCAGTGAGATCATGTACACATGTTTCTTATACATTGTCATCCTTGTTCTGTCAAGTTTAACAAAAAGCATCTGTTTGAGATCTGTTGCTTTTCCAAAAGCAGTCACATGACTGTCTGCTAAAACAGCACTTCAGACATCATTGGTCACGTGATTATGGCAGAAGGAATGAATCACTATTACAGCATTTTTAAGCATAATGCTTAATTTGTTTTTGTTTATTTCATTTGTGTTTTTTTTAGACACACCCACTGCTTCTGTATCAAGAATAAAATCACTATAGGAGGCTAAAACCAAAAGCTTTTTTCCCCCCCCATGTAAAAATATGATAAACGCTTATGTGTCAAAGGATCTCTCGCTAAACACTTTTCAGCCCCTATGAGAAAACTCTGCTTGATGTACAGCTGCGTTAGTGGAAGGTTGCCAGTTTGAGTTGTGTGTGTTGTGAGCTCAGTTAACAGAACCTCTGCACTCAGTGAAATGTCCCAAGTCGACGCTTGGGGAAAGAATCCTTTTATATTTATAGTGCTGGATCACGTTGATGGAAGCTAACAACTGTGAGGGATTTGTTCTCTTCTACCCTGAGCACTGACATGAATGACCTAAACCTC
Organism: Tachysurus vachellii; assembly: GCF_030014155.1. Classification (NCBI taxonomy): domain Eukaryota; kingdom Metazoa; phylum Chordata; class Actinopteri; order Siluriformes; family Bagridae; genus Tachysurus; species Tachysurus vachellii. The sequence goes on from NC_083470.1 coordinate 10,069,116, forward strand.
ACGTCTGTCCATCCCTAACTGCCCCTCGCTCTCACGTTATCAGTGCACTTTAACTTGACAAGAATTTTACATTATGGCTAATTTAAAAAAAAGTTGCAGGCATTTGCAGAAAGTTGATTTACCTAGAAATACATTTATATTGTGAATGTTAATTTTCTGTCACATGCAGGCTGGTAGCCATCAAATGTTAAATTATTAAAATGTTGCTTTATTTCATTTACTATGCCTTTTTCTTCTAAACCTCTTTGCCTCGTTTTCTTTTGCAGTTGCTGAAGAAGAGTGTGATTGTTGCAGACTTTGAAAAGAAAGACAGTGTGCCACCATACAAGGAATCCAAACATGCAGCTAAATTAAAGCGCAGGGTAATTAAACCCGTTCAACAAGCGATGTGCTATTTTTTTATGTAAGCAATGTTTTTGTTTTTAATGTTATTTGAATGTAACATGCAGGAGGAGAAAGCAAAGACCACTGGAGATGGTTGGTTCAACATGAGAGCTCCTGAAGTAACTGGGGAACTGGCAAATGATCTCAAGGCTCTTCAGATGCGCTCGGCCATGGACCCGAAACGCTTTTACAAGAAGAACGACAGAGATGGGTTTCCTAAATACTTTCAAGTAAGGATTCATCCAGCACTTTTCATTTTCTGATCTGTTAAAGCTAATACAGTTCCTAAAATAATAAAGCTCTCGTATCTTTCTCGGTTTCGGTTTGTACTCCCTTGAGGAAATTATTTCAAATGTGCTTTTCTACAGGTTGGAACAGTGGTTGATAACCCCATAGACTTCTACCATTCCCGTATTCCTAAGAAAGAGAGGAAGAGGACTATTGTGGAAGAATTGCTTGCTGATGCAGAGTTCAGAAGGTAAACTAGAAGTTATATATATATATATTTTTTGGTCATACTACTCTGGTAAACACATCTATTAATTTCTATTTTAATTTACATGTGAGAGAAGTGATTTTAAAGCCTACTCACACACTGCTCTCATGTATTTTCAGTTTTAACAAGAGGAAGTACAGAGAGATCATGGCAGAAAAAGCAGCAGCAGCAGCTGGAAAGATGAATAAAAAGAAGCATAAATTTCATAAAAAGAAGTAATGTAAGCTCCAGTCATTTTACCTTGTACACATGTGATGTTTAGGGGAAAACCAGGAAGATTTTGTGTCACGTGTTACAGCACACGTGAGCTTGGGGACAGTCTTTATTGTGAAAGACAAATTTTTAATGTAATGAATTTTATTTGTAGGCGTTTTACCATTTTAATACTTAAATACTAAAATATATGCAATTCCTAATTTTAATACCTTATATGTAATACGTTTTACAAATGTAAAGAAAAGCTGTTAAAAACAAAGCAAGTTGAAACAGTAGTAGAGTTATGTATGTGTTTTGTTTTCCTGACTGAAGACGCTTGACTTGTGCCACCAGTTTGGAGGATTCAACATGACGGTTCTCATGACTGATCTCCAATAAATCATGTAAACCTGCAGGCTGTGGAGTTTCGTATTTCTTCTCTTTGGAAACATTATTCACATCAGCATCACAAATGTGTATGATTTATACAGTAGCACTACTTTCCATTACACTAAAGTGCAGCTGAAAGTTCTAAAGTTCTAGCTGTAACATGGGCCTTTAAGTTCCACTGACAGGAAAGTGTAATGCCACATCATACATTTGTGTTCTGTTTGTGGACAAATCTTTTTTTAATATGTGAGGAAAAAGAGATTTAAGAAAAAAACAGGGACTCATTTGCAGTGTGTATATTCAACAAGAGTGTACTTTAAAGGTTTAAAGTTAGAGTTAATGTTCATTCAATAATCAATCAAACGTTGTAATTATAGGAAAATTTCAACTCTATGGTACTCAGATCTAGGCTGTGCTACTGTTAAAATAAAAGTGATGTGAAGAAGAGGATTAATCATGTCACCCTGGTCAGGATGGTTTTTTTTGTATAATTGTGTGTTTTGTTACTAACTTAACATTACCCTTAAAAGTATATCCAACTGCACACTGGATATATGGCATGTGAAAGCTATGTAATCATTGCTGTAATGAAGCTTTCTATAAAAGGTTTATTTTGAATTTACTGAAGTCCCTAGTGTCAGAGATTTAGAACGGTTTAGTTACACTCAGTTGTTCTTAATAACTTGACAAGTTGCCTTAACGTCAAGACAAAACAAAAGTGATGTGTGTCACTGTATAATTAACAAAAACATTGTCACACCTTCCTGTTGTTGATTATCCTGCTATAATATCCTGCCTTGATTCCTTGTTCTAAGTAATCAGCATTATATACCAGGACACATTATTCTTGTGCATGGCTTAAAAATATTAGCACAGAATCTTTGGTTTGGATTTTGATGAAATAAATAAGTCATAGCTGGTTTAAAGGAAATCTAGGCATCCAGAGAGGTGACTATGTCCAGGTGCTTTGTGAGTCAGTGTGTGTGGGACTTGATGCTTTCCTGTACAGGTTCTTGTAGATTTTGCCAAGGCTGTCCTCAAACACTGCTCTGTGGGACTTCCCGGTATATTTGGCAGCTTTGTTGGTCCAGAATGTTCTGTTATCTAAATGAACAGATGGCTCTCCAGGAATAACCCTGCAACATGGAGGCATACGATTTATATTCTGCCTTTAACAGAGTAATTGTGCTTTACTGCAATGATTAAGCAATAACCTTAGACAAGCAGTCAGGTATTGTACTGGGCGATCGATGGTTTATGCCACATTATGGAATTTAACAGACCCAGAATTTTACATTGCCCAGGCTCACTTCTAAAAAGTGTAGCAGAGATTTATTTAATGATCAAAAGTCTTTAGTCTTCCCCCAACTGTTGGTAATGCATTTTCTGAAGGCCTTTTATGGCTGCACCATATATATACATGTATGTATGTATATATTTTTTTTAAGATTAAAGTTGTAGTTTAAATATAAATCAGTTTGTGCAACTCTGCCTGGCTTCTCACTTCGGAAAATGATGCTCTGACAAAATTATGCAGCGACAATGCCACTGTAGAAGTTTTAGCATGTGCCTGTGATCATTGGTGACAAATATCTCACCCATAAGTGTGAATATCATATGTAGAAAAGTGTCAAACTCCACCAAAAGAGTGTACCAAAGTTTTCACACCCTTCAGCTTTCTTTCCACATGTGCATCAATGGCAGTTCTTCTCGTTCATGTTATATAAGAGTGAGCATAAAGCTTATAAAGATATATAAATAAGTAAGAGCTTCTCCAACACATTTCTCTTGTTCAGGCATTGCCAAGTTCTTTGGCTAAGGTTCTACACAACTCTTTAAATCAGATATTAAATGTTCTACATCAGTAAACAGTTCAGTCTAGGACCCTCAGCTTTGAAAAAGCATCAACATCATTAATCACACTAACCAAGACCTCATATATTCTTATAAAAACTGCGTCCTTGTGATTTTGCTGTATGTTTTCTTTACAATTTTTCTCAGAATTGTGCTTTTTATAGTTATTAATCCGGATGGTGGTTTAGACCTGGGTATGCATTACAATGTTAAGGTGAATACAGAATGTTCTATTTAAATGTGAACATGAACAATTCCTCACTGAGTTCAGTGTCACTTCCCCCAAGTGCTCCTGATTCCTGAGTCAGTGTGCCTTTGCTTGGTGACTCAGTCTGGTGTAACACGCTCTACGCATGATAGAGTAAAGAGTTCAATATTTTATGAAACCGTTTTTTTTTTTCATTACAGGTCATATATGTGAAATATACCAGATAGTATGATTATAATCTCTCTGATTTTATTTAAAAGGTTTGACTGTGTGCTGTTCTTGTTATATTTTCTACTAAAAGAGTTTTAGACGGATGTTTTTCTTAATTTGTGACCTATTGAACCAGTAGTGATGTATTTATTATAGAGTCTGCCAAATGTCAAAAATGTAAATGCATAAATTTCTGTTACACGATACAGACTTAAAAGTAAGACACATTTACGTTTGATTTTGTTTCATGGGCGATTTTGAGTACAGATCATTTCAAAAGTCTCCACACATAGGGGAAATGAATACTTCCGAGTAAATTGTCTTCAGTTAGGCCTTTAAGAAAAGATCTTAGCAATTCCTGTGGCTGATCAGGAAGCTGTCGCAAGGTTGAGATGGGCATACAGCTGTATGCATAACACCAGATGTGTTCGTCAAGAGAGCAAGAGTGAGTAAAACGCCTCTGTGTGTTTCTAAAGAAATGCAGAGCATGTTTTTTCAATAAAGTTACATTTTTCTAATGACTGTTAATTTCTCTTATGTGTAACAGATAATATTCTTCAGGCATGACTAAATATTAGACATGATGCAACTTTTTTCTTCTTTGATATTGCTTCTGAAATCTTGGGTATTAGCAGGTATTTATGCTTATCTGAATTTTCTATTTTTAATGAAAGCTTTATACTTTACACTATTTATGAATAACATTTTGCTGTTCTGTATTATAATGTTTTGATTGAAAAATAAATATCAGATGTGCATCTCTTGCATCTAGGTTTCATAAAGAATATCAGAGGCAAAAAATGAAATCATTTCTAATATTTATTAATGCCTAAAGTCTTCCAAAAGTCTCTATACACAAGGGAAACCAACACTTCTGAGCAAATGTAACTTTACTGAAAAAACATCCTCTTGAAGGACAAATCCATAATTAATCTGGAAAGGACATTATTTCCTGTCTAGTGCCACTCAAATGAGGATGGGTTACATTCTGAGTCTGGCTCCTCTCAAGGTTTCTCCTCATGTCGTCTCAGAGAGGTTTTCCTTGCCACCATTATGTTTCTCATTAGAGATAAATAGTAAATTAATTTAATTCTGTTTCTACACTTCTGCATAGCTGCTCTGAGACAGTGTCAAGTGTTAAAAGCGCTATACAAAAAACTTGAATGGAATAACTACTGAGTGTAAATGTATTGTTATACGAAGTATTTTGAGTGATGGCTTGTGTACCTGTCTGCAGGTAGCTGGCTGTGATGCAGTGAGTCATGGCAGGAGGGACCAGGTTCAGTCTGGCCAGATTCCCCTTCTTCACACTGCTCCTCCTGCACGCGCACACAAACACACACACACACACACACACAAAATAATACAACTTCCCTTCCACAGTGGTTTTTTTTTTCTTACTGTTTCCAACACAAAAAATTAGTGCGCTAATTAAATTAAAACAGAAAACATTGTTTTGCATTTCACAATTACACAAAGTAGGCGGTTGTAAAATAAATCCTACTGGTTTTGCATTGAACACATTTACTTGTCTCATTAGCATCTGCAGTGCCTTTAACTCTTATGTTCTGGTGAGGTCACAGTTACCTCAATGATTAAATTGTGAAAATGATCATTTTAAAATAAAATAAAACCTTTTAACCATATTTGTTCCTTTTCTGTTATCCTGAGTTGGTAAACGAATGAGAAACGAGTGCACCTTTAACTCTTTAACTACAACTAAACTGCAACTAAATACAGAAATAACCGTATAATTCCTTAATATACACAAAATAATGGACAATCTATAGCTGTATATGTTCCATATATGCCACTTAACAAATAATACGTATTTTTGGTCAACTGTCAATTAAACAAAAAACTTTTATTAAATAAATGCAAAATAGTTTTTGAGATTCTGGGTAAAAATACAAAATTACATTTACCAATCACCCTTATCCAGAGTGACTTACATTTTATTTCAATTTATACAACTGAGAAATTGAGGGTTAGGGGCCTTGCTCAGGGGCCCAGCAGTGGCACCTTCTTGTGGACCTGGGAATCGAACTCATTACCTTACGATCAGTAATCCAACACCTTAACCACTGAGCTACCACATCCACATAAATGAGAGTATCAGTTACTATATTAATTCATGAGTAAAATGTTATTGTGACATAGTGATCTTTTATCATACTTACAAATGTCAGCTTGCGGGGAGTGGCATGAGTGTGTAAAATCTTCTGAACTCGTCTGTGGATCTCATGTGAAGGACTGGATGGGCTCTGAAACCTGAACAGAAAAGAAACATGCCCAGAATTTTTACTCCTCACTCCCAGGAAAATCAAAGGAGTTTGCATAAAGCAGAATGTTTGCATAAAATGGGGAAAAAACAATGACTCACTTCCACATAATTCTGAAAACATTTATTCAGGTTAATGCCATTTGGTTTTGAAGAGCAATGAATACAAGAAAAATTATCCAGATATTAGTGCAAGTAATTCTCATAATGTCAATTCTCTTTTGTGGCTGTAATGCAATACCATGTTAGAACACTAGTCTGTGCTGTGCCCCTTAGAGTGGAACAAAATAGTTCAAAACACACAACACAAAAACACATCTGCAACACAAAGCCCAACTTAGTAAACATAAGGAAAGTACATGTACACAAAAAAGAAACATTTATCAACATTAAAACTATTATACATTAAAAACCCTACACACAAGTGGGTGAGAGATATTATAAAACATGTAACCTCTCATTTCTGCAAAGTATAAATGAATAAAACAGATTTGTATTTGTTATTTGTAGCGACTTAAAAACATTTCAAAATGTGTTATGAAATAGTTCCACTCTTACACAATTAATATTTAAGAATCAGACCCCTTTACTGTGTATTAAGACAGACAAACAGAAAGAAAGAAAGGCAGAGACAGACAGACAGACAAATGTAAACATAGACAGATGCACAAACAGACAAAGAAAGAGAGAAAGAAAGAAAGGCACAGACAGACAGATAGAACTAGACAAATAAAGAAAAATTACAGAAAGAAATAGACTAAGAAAGATCAAAATACAAGAAAAACAGAAAGCAAGACTTTAGATAAAAATACAAAAATAGAAGAAAGAAAAGAAAGAAAGAAAGAAAAAAGAAAGAAAGAAAGAAAGACTTATGGGAGAGGATGTACAGATGAGAGGTTTTGGTTAATGAACCTAATACGCGCTGTGCTTCAGACGGTTAGCTTGGCCAAATGATTAGCACACGAGAAGCCAACTGCTGCAGTGAGGACAGGCTGAACTTCACAAAGCATCATTTTATTTCCCATCAAAGACGTCCAAAAGACGTGCTCACTCTCTTATTGTCTGAATCTGTCGAGCCGGCCTTAATCTGCAGCCTTCCGACTCTGGTCATGCTTTCAATCTAGACAAAAGTATCATACATTTCCTAATATTTACTCTACAATTTACGCTCCGGTTTAAAATTGTCTATTGATTTAAAATGTTTGCTCCTGTCTCAGCAGGATTTAAAAAAGCAGTAGAGACAGGCAAGCAAACAAACATTTGTCGGTTTAGCAGTCTGTTGTTCAGATCAATGACAAGGTCTCTCAGAATTTATTAAACTCTGCGTCAGGTCAGAAGCATTAGATCTCGCTGAAATACAATCAATAGCCGTTCCCCCTTGTTTTCTCAGGAATATTTGTCTTTTTCTTTTAAGTAATGAACAAACACAAGCGGACATCAGAGTTCATCATTTGAAGACAGAGCAGAAGATTCACCTCACATATGGGCCCAGATTACAATATAGATCGGTCTATTTGTGTTTTTTAAGCTGCACACTTTTTATCAATAGCACACAGTTCGAAATTCATTGGCGAGATACTGTAGGGTCGAACCATTCAGTGTCTCTTATCCAAATGTAACCTAAAGACAGACAGAAACTTAAAGAAGGCAAGCAAGAAAGAAAGAGACAGAAAGATAAAAGACATACAGAAAAAAAAACAAAGACAGACAGAAAGATTAACAGACAAAAAGAAAGCATAAAAAACTATTTGTGCTTATTTTAATCTTTTATACATCTGTTTTAGATCAACTATATATTCCATTATTTATGATAAAGCCAATCAATGAGACTGGAAAAACTGACTGGAATAACAGTTTGTAAATCCGCCATCACCAAATCAGTGAAAAAATTGTGCTATGAAAAAAAAAATCCTTGATTCAGTCCTAAGGAGTATTTTGAGAACTTGTGATCCAGTTTGTATGTGAAGCTGACTTTCCTCTCACCTTTCTCGGAGTGTGGAGCGGCACAGCAAAGGACTGTGGGCCCTGAGGCTCCTAGACACAGGGGTCGACTGATAAGCAGAGTTTTTTCTGTAAGAGCGACTGCTAAGGAATGATGTGGACTTCCCCTCAGGAGATACAGGACACACACGCAGAGAATGACCTCTTACCTGAAAGCATGTAGAGTTTCATTAACATATATAGAGTTACTGTGTGCTTTAATCGGTTCACTGTTTATTGTCAAATCAAATTAAATTTATTTGTCACATACACACAGAGTACGACATGCAGTGAAATGCTTTTTAGGTCTCAAACATAGAAAGGAATGGAATTAAGGATAAAAATAAAACCAAAGGGAGGTAGATAAATAATAAGGATAAACTATATAAAATATATGTGAAAGTGTGATATTGGCAGTTACTCTGTAACTTACTTATATTGTAACTTACTCAAAGAGGTTTGGATCTGAAACGTCCTTAAAGATCAGTAGATAAAATCAAATATGTAAAAGTATATAAAAGCATTGTACAAATAGCAAGTTGTAATAGTGGAAGTGTGTCAAACTCACAGATGTCTGCTGGAAGGAGTTTCTCTTTGGTGAAGACTGTAGAGCTGAAGCTGTTGTTGGAGATTCAATCAGTGAAGAGTTGGGACTACAAGGAACCTGCAAACACAAAATTCAATCAGCTTTCTTTTCACTTCTTAACAAAGACAAGCAATCTCTTGACACACAAGAGCACAAAAAACTGACAGTGGAATTATTTACTCAGTTGAATTTGCCTTCCATTTAAAAATTATTGACTTTTTCTGGAAAGGTTAATGCAAGGAGAAAAACTCTCAGAAAAAGAGTGAGTTCATTTCATGCAGCTGACTCATTTCAGGTGCCTCTGTGCCATTTTACCTGGCAGTTATACTGCAATTAAACAGACACACGATTATCCAGACTTCTATATAAACAAGTTTTCTCACTTTAAAAACACACACACATTTGTTAAATATTCCTTCTTCTTTTTTAATAATCAGTGTTTGACTCTTAAGCTACTTAGGTTAATTGTTGCCCCAGGACGTACTCAGAAAATGCTAGGCACTTTATTTTCAAAGGTTCAAGAATGAAAAATGCCATGTTGATATGACATGTCTTAGATCTGAATCTCGCCTTTCAGAGCATGACAGCTTTGATATTTACACCGTGGTACTTGTTTGTGTAGTGAAAACATTGAAGGAAACAGGAGGGGAGCTTTTCCTGCACTTTGCTCATAAAAGAGGCAGTCGGACCAAGCCGAAAATGTGGCCGAGACCGTAATTTAAATTACTCAGCAGCAGTTTTCTTTAAACCTTTGACAGATTAATCATAAGTTACATTCCTAAATTTTAGTACAACACATAATCAAGGTTACAAGAGGCAAATAAGAAAAGCTAGTGTTTCATAAGTGTCTGTATAAGTACAAAAGTGCATTAAAAAACGGATAAAATTTTAAAAAAGATAAAGATCCTGAAATGAACTTTTCAAAAACTTCCTCACAACAAAAGGTGGCTGAGGGGCAGTGTCTTTCTTAAAGGTGTAGGGTCCGAGCTGGAGGTGGTGGAGGCGCTGTGCGGCATCGTCAGAGAGTTGGCACATCCTACGGTGAGTGTATGGTGATGGGCAGCGGCTTTGTGATGCTACTGTAGGCATCTGGTAGCCACACGGTTCTACTGAAGGTGGCTTTGGCTTTCTTGGTTTTACACAACATGCCTTAGAGGTTGAAGCTCCACGTGGCTAGAAAGGAAAAGAAAAATATTCATTTCGCAACACTTTCAACTGTGCTCTTGGTCTAAAGTTGATATGTCTTATTATTCCATTAGATTATATTGATGCACTCATTCTAATAAGTTGTAGTTCCTACAGTAACAACTCTTTTACAAAGAGTAATGATTTATGGTTTGCATAAAAATGCATAATCATTAAAATAGTAAAGCTTTCTGTAGGTTAATGGAAAGATTTTCCAGTATCAGTGGATATGTTTATCAGTATCAACCAGTATTAATGTGTCCTTCAGATTCCCAGATTCCCTGCTACATAACTACCTAACAGACTGCAATTTCTTTTGCCTTCGAGGCCGAGCAAGGAGTCGAAAAGATAATAGTAATTTACTGGTCTCACAAAGTTATACAACTTTTTTTACAGTTTTTAATTGTGATTCAACAAAATTCTGTAATCTCTGGCATATTTCTGTGGAATGTTATAGAAAATAATCAACTGCAACATTGTAATGGCATCACACCATCCTGTCATTGATTATTTTCTATTTTGATAGCAAACCCCACTGTGTTTCATTCCTTACATTAAGAAAAAACACTCCATTACACTGCCTGTGGAAATTAAACGCTGAAATATGTCAGTAAAATGCCAAAGAGAAATAAAGTTTCTTGTTTTGTAATATTCCCCAAGAGCGCTGTCTGACACTTCTAGGAAATGACATGTTGATAACACACCGAAACACAACATCCAGCTCAATCCAAACACATAAAGCCGAATGTAAACCTTCACTTGCTTCCAATCTCACCTTTACAGGAAAATTACTTCAATAACTAATCTCAGCTAACATAATTCTGAGTTCCAATAACTGGGTTCCTGTGGGCGCTGCTTAGATAAATACGTTTTTAAAAATGTTAATTGCATTTGATGGTCGGTTTCAGACTAATATGATAATGGCATTACATGGATGTAGAAAAAAGAAACAAAGATAATTTAAATGCTAATTGGAACATCCTGGTATATTAAGTCATTTTTAAAAAAGCAGAGAAAAAATAAATCCTGACAGAGATTGCTATTTGAAGAGAACAGATCTAATGGAATTAAAGTCGCCGGTCCCCCGTACACATAGGAATAGGAGCTGTATTCTCCTTTCGTTCTTTCTCGCTTAGTTTTCTCTTCTGTTGGTGGAGGCACAAAGAGCTTGCTTTAAAGCGTGAGTCGTGCTTGTCTGATGTGATTAGTGGCTTTGCTGGTGTTGGTAACAGAAGATAAAGCCGGATGTCCTTGAAACAACAAAGCCAGCACCGAGAGTAGCTTATTAAAGCAGAAACAAGCTCTCTTCAAATGAACTGCATGCAAATCGCAGAAAAAGCCCATTTAAGAGCATGCTATTTCAAGTCCAAATCAGAAGCGTCCACAAAAGCGACACTTGCACAAAAATAGATCTAGAGAATATGACAACAGTCGAACTGGACTAGACAAGAGAATTTAATGGACAGAAAAAGAAAATAGGTGCCTGTTATAATCTTAGTCTATTGTATCGGCAGCATAAGAAGTGTCAGTTTAAAAAAATCTATAAAAAAAAAAACCTAAAAAGCTAGTTGGAAAACGAAATTCCATTTTATCCCTAACAGTCCCTAGTTACAACAGCAAAAGATTCCTGCCAGCCAATCCATTCATATTTACTATTTGTACATCACAATTCCTTTCTGCAGTCTCTACATTCAAGATATGAATCCAGACATTTTTTTCTGGTGGTGTACATAAATGGATATGTACTTCACTCTGATGCCATCTCCTAAAAGCACCGCTCAAGAATACAATGAGAGATACTAATAGCATCATGAACACTACAGAAATATGAAAGATACTATATTGTTTCCATTTGAGACTGTTTTTATACTGTTGTGTTCAATGTGCCTTTCAGGAGACACTGCCACTAAAAACCTAAAGAAGTTAGACCACTTTATAAAACATAACACATGCAATGGGGAGATTCAAAGGCCATATGTCAATGTTGGTCTCATCAATACAGCTCTCTGTAATTATCTTTACAAAAAAAAGGCCCATCCTTAAAAGTGCTTTTAAAATCATTGAGATGCCAAGAGCCAAAGAGATGAAACATATATAGGGGCAGATAATTAGTTGATTGACAGGGCTATTCTATGTGTCGCCATACAATTCTGTAGATGGCTCTTAAAAGCCACTTATCTCTTTTACAATTATATGTTAAATTAAAGAGTTGTAATGACAATTAAAAATATGACCCTTTTGAAAGTTACCTGTTATATACCTGGCTTCTAGTCATGAAAAGACAAAAGTCTCTAACAAGAGAGAGCAAGCATTACCCTGTGGGTCAAATCTGTTCACCTGAACAAGATAGGCTTCTCAGTGAAAGCACCAGAAAGCTGAATATCTGTCTAAAGTCTGAATATTACAAAGTTTGTATACCATGGCAATCCATTTCTGTAACTCCAAGATAGCATATAGTCTCCCTGTCATTCACAGTTAAACTATTCAAATCGGTGGCATTTGTCAATTCAAATTTTATTCATGTGGCACATCTAATAATGGACATTGGCTCTAAGCAGCTTTACAGAAACTTTACAGTTATGTACGCAGTAGAGGGCAGACCGCACTTTTCTTCAAGTATGTTACACTGCCCTTTGATGCAGCAGGAGCAGCAGATGCCACCACCATGTTGTTGATTGTGTTCCTATGCCAGTGTTAAGGTTTGTTGATGAACAAAAATACAAAAAACTTTAATAGACCATTGTATGAATAGGCTATGCAAATATTTCTTATATTTGAGGACTATAAGAATTGTAGATAATCAGCATTGAATAAATCTGGTTTGTCAGCACAATTTCTAATCCCTGCTCAATAACATCAGCATGATACAGGATATAATATTGATTTCCCACATCTAAACAAATTTTGTGCATTGGTACAAGTAAAGAATTCCTTGTTAATTCCATAAATTGTGATATTGTCCATTTTATTAGAGAAGAAAAAAATGAAAAAAAAAAAACAAGACTCACTGAGACAGCTGGTTGGTTACTTTTCATATCGTACTCTTCAATAACAGATGTGGTTGAAAATTCCACTTTGGGTGAAATCCCCTGAGGGAATGAGATGAAAAACAAAAAGAAAGACAGGAAGAAAGAAAATCTGAAACTTTAAAGACAGTCAGCAGAGGAAGATAATGACACTCTTGGCAGATCAATTTACCCAAACAATCTATGTCTTGAAGCAAATAGCAGGAAAATGGCAATGGCTTTTACGATGCGTCATAGATATCACAGCACAGTGAGTGGATGAGATACACACCGGGAACGAGGCAGATTTCTTCATGAGAACTTCTCTGTCTGAACCTGGGGATTGGGGAACCAGGCTTAGGCCTGGATATAGGAAGTCTCTGGTGTTCTCCTCAAATGTGGCCAGAATTTCACCCTCTGTGTCATCAGTCAAGAGAGAGATGCAGTTCCCAGCTTAGTCAAAGTGCTTTTTTGATAGCTTCCTGCTGAAGCTTTCGCAGCAAAAGCAGCCCTTTTATGCACATTTTAATAATTTGGAAATTTATGGTATTTAGGATATGGTCAACATAGTTTCACAAAGGTAGAACTGTAACTAATTCAAAAAGCCCGATATCTTTACAGTGCAGATGAAGACACCATAAAGTAAAAAGCTCATTATCATCAAATTTGTTGCTTATATGGCACCCAAATCGCACTCCTATCGAGTTCCTATACACCATGCTGTTACATGGTACATATGCAGAATTGCTTGCTTAATCAAATTTACTGAATAATAATTAACAAAAAAACAACAACAACAAAAAAAAACAGGAAAAAGCACACACTGTTTTACACCAACAAATGCCTGTATGATTCATGTTAAGCAGTCTGTCTAAAGTCAGGATTAAGCTACAATTCTGATGCGTAGCCGTCAATCAGGAAATAGACGATCTCTACCTGGGGGAACAAGCTGGATGAGCTCCAAACAGGTTGTATCATCTGAAGAGAAAACAAAAGTGTGTATGAGTGTTTATTAGTTTATTGATTTGGTGTATATGAGAAAAAGAAGTGGGAGAACTGAACATGACCCCACATAGCTCTTACTCTGCAGATGATCAGCTATATCACACGGATCAAATGCTCCTGTGAACCTCTGATGATGAGAGAGATTAAGAGACAAAATTCATTCATTCACTCATTCATTCATTTTTGTTTTTCAATTAAACTCACTAAGAGGTTTTGACTTTTGTGGTTTAAACTTCTTTCATTTACATGTTTTTCTATTTTCACACTGGATATTGTTTTTTTTTGTATTACCCAAAATGCTTATAACCACCTGCTGATAGAGGCACCAGGGGGATTTACCCATGCTTCATCTTTACCTCAAGAGAGTTGTGCAGCAGCGCTTTAATCTTTTTGTCTTTCTCTTTTTGACTTTTTGTAGTTCTCACCTTCTCATCTGTACACTCTGCTCAAACAGATCAGGTTCCAAAGCTTCAACTTTCATGTTAATACTACCGAAATGCTGCCATGCTTGTAGATCAAAAACTAGCCAAGCAGGGTCTGTGCCATAGCTCAGTGCAAGCTTCTACACTGGATTTCTCATTAATATGACATAGAACGGCTCGTAAAAATGGTGAGTGATAAAAGAATCTCATGCTATTTTGTAAATCTGACAGTGACTACTTCATGTTTAAGATCTTTGAAACTTAACAAACACCATTGTCACTGTGCATTGTCACGTCACATGAATGTACAGTACATACTATATATCTCCGTTAAACATACAACATCCAAACTGTACACATTAATCATCAGGCATTGTCAGCTTTTAGTAGCCAATAGAATTTACTTAATCCACCTCACCTTAGTAAACACCATGTTTTCATGCAGCAAAAGAGGGAAGGAAGAGGAGACACATTTTGTTTTGTGGTATTGCCCCATCATCCGGACGCTCAAGTACACGTCCTCACGGGATGGTAAAAAGACCCCTGGACAAGTGATCTAAAGAGAGCAATAATTCAAGCAATTACCTCAGTAATGTAGAGTCCACCGTGTCTTAATTGTTTTGAAGTTGAAGTGAATGTGTAGCAAAGCAACATAAAATTTCATCATTAGCAAACGTTCAAATATTTCTAAAGAGCATTACGACATATCTTGGTTAAGATTTTGATTAATATACTTTCTCTTAGTTATTTTTTGTTTCAACGTAATAAATGATTATTATTATCATTATTGTTGTTGTTGTTTCCTAATTTTACACTTCCTTTCTTTGTTAAGTCTTACTGTTCTTTATTGTTTACATTTTGTTTTTCTTTCTGCTTTTGACCTGGGAAGCACTTCAATCAGAATCGGAATCAGAATCAGAAAGAGTTTTTTGCCAGGTATGTTTTCACATATGAGGAAGTTGTTTTAGTGACATTGACAAGACAAGAACACATATATAATATAGACAATAAATATAGATATTATCTCTCTCTCTCTCTCTCTCTCTCTCTCTCTATCTATATCTATATATATATATATATATATATATATATATATACACACACACATACACACACACATACATACATACATATACTGTCAATAAACATAGACAGTTTAAGCTTCATTTTATGTATAAAATGTGCTATACACAATGTATTATTATTAATTATTATTATTATTATTATTATTATTATTATTATTATTATTATAGTGAGTATTCCAGGACCAGGGGTGAGAACCTGTGGTATAGATCAGGGATGGGAGCCCTGATTAGATGTAACATGGTCATCTAGAAAATGCAAAGGAAAAAACGTACTAATAGCCACCTCTTTTTCAAATGATCTGTTTCCACATGAACGTAGAGTTACAATTTTTGTACCTGATCCCTGAAAAAATGACCACAACACACCAAACTGTATAACTAAACACTGTTTGTGTTTCTGACTACTTAGCAACAAAGCTAACGCTACGTTAGCCGACTAGCATTTGCTGCTGTCAGCAAACGAACAACGAACAATAACCCAAAGTGCAAATTCATGTGCGTGTGTGAACTTACAGCGTGTAGTTTTAGTTCTACAGTACATCTGAGAGCTTTTCGTCGTGCTCTTGTTTTAAAAGCTTGTCCTGGCGGTGTCAGTCCTCCCATCTTTACCACTGTGTTGTCATAGCTGCAACGGACGCTGTTTAAAAGTTGCTTGATTTAAACGGGAAGTCGGTCACGTGACCTCTATTTGCCCTTCATTTGTAATGATGGGAGTTCCTTCTGTTTTCAGTCAGATGATGTAGCTCATGTGTGCAATGTTGTATATGGACAAAACTATCTGCCCACTGCAATCTAACAGTATTGACACGGAGTTAAATGAGAATTCCGGTATATAAGGTCTATCTTTGCTGTTATAACACACTGGAAGGATTTCTACTAAATTATGGAGTGTGGCTGTGCTGATTTGTGCTCATTCACACACATTGAGGTGTGTTTCAGTTCATCCTATGATCTGTGATGTTGAGATCAGGGATTGGGATGTTCAAGTTCCATCTCATCAACCTTGTCTTTGTGGATCTGGCTTTGTTCACATAAATAGCATTGTCATGATAATGTATAAAAGCAATAGGCCCTTTGTTCCAATGAATGGAAAACTTAATGCTACAGCATACATAGGCATCCCAAACAATTGTGTGCTTACAGCTTTGTGGCAACCGTGAAGATCCATGCATGGGTCAGATATTTGCATACCTTTGGTTATGTAGTGTATAAAGACAGCTCACCAACAAGAGTTCCCAAATAGTTCTTTCCTTTTTTTTTTTAAAACTAAACCAGGCAAAGTTTGCGATATTATGAACGGTAATTGTTCTTCTTGCCTAACTACAGCTAAACTGATTTAATGAAAACTTACTTTGCTTTCTAATTAAGAGTCTAAATGAACATTAATTAACATTACATTGTATGCAATTAATTTAAATAACCGTTAATTTTGCAAGGACATTAAGAATATTTACCACCTTTAATTCTGATAAATGATCACCTACCCAAATATTCTGTCTACATGGATTCAGAGCCTATATCTCAAAAAGCAGCAGTGCAGCCCTCAAACACACAGCTGAGAGTCAAACACACATCTCACCATTCTAATAAACAGCTCAGATGTTGAAAAGAGAGGTTTAATTGCATTTTGATTACATTATATTACTATGTTTTATTATTTTATTATATGTTAGTTATTAAGTAATGACTTCCTACATCTAAAAAGAAGGAAAAGGTTTTGTGATTTTACAAAACCAGGTTACTGTAAAGGTTTCACTTGTGTCATGTGATTTCATTGGCCCTAGGGTTATTTAAATTGGAATTCACTATTAAACCTGTCATAAATCTATACTTACCCAATTTACAAATGCAATGTAAGGATAGATTAGACTCATGTTGAATAAACAGGCCAATATCAGTATGAATATTTTACATTTTTATTCAAGTTGCTTTAGATACTTTCTTTTAATTTGGAATAGTCCTCTAGTTAATCCTGATTCCAAATAACTAACTCCAAACCTACAGTATGTCTTTCCCTAATTCTATATCAACCTTTTCAGACCTTTTTCCTACTGTATACTGTATGGCAGCAAACTGAGACATGATTAGTTAGACAATACAGAAGCATGTTGAAATAGTCGTGAAGTGTTGTGTGTATACAGCAGATCTGATGAGAAATTGCTTAGTAGTACAATACTCTGTAGAATGTGACTCTGGCATGGAGAAGGTGAGTTACATAAGCAGTGTGTGCCTTGGGTCAGTTTGGCCATTTAGTTTGCACTATGTGTGGAATTGTGAGTATGTTCAAAACCATATGGACTTTGTTTTATTGTGTTGACTGTGGAGGCTTCTGCTCCAGAAATCTGCTGGAAAGTTCACAAGGCCAGGGATATTGTGTTTAAAAATAGAGCAACGCAATGTAGAAAATGGGGAAATATTATCATTTCACAGCTGCATAAGGACAATTAGGCCATGATGTGCCTGGTTTACTGATGCAAGAAAAAGGGAGTAATGGTTTGAGACACAGGTAAAAAATGACAGCACAGTGGGGAGGTGAGATATTCTGTGTAATGTGTGTCTGTGTGTGTGTGTGTGTGTGTGTGTGTGTGCAAGAATCTGTAGATGGATGTGTTTTCTCATTTGCATTAGCTCTCTCCATCTTCTCGTCTACCATGTAAAATGCAAGTCATTTGTTTATGCTAGTTCTGACTGATTGCCTCACTTATTCCAAATGACTGGTCTGAAAAATACACGCTGCTCTTCATGGCACTGTTGACTGCTAACGTGAGCCATCCTCCCTCTGCCTGTGTCTGAGAGAATGAAAGTGGGAAACAAAGACTATAGGAGACTGTATTCACTTTGCATATTAGACAATAAGAAATTCTAACATTTAATAAAAAAAAATCTACATTTTAACTCAGATCTACTCATAAGATTACATTAGAAAAAAAAAAAACTTCATTCTTTTTTAATGTTTAAAATCTTTAAATAAGCATAAATAAAATGACTGCTCTCTGAATATTGTAATTTTTTTTTATTCATAACAAAATGTTGTCATGAAAATGTCAAACCTCACGCAGGGGAATAGTCTTTGTTTAGGTGAACTCAGTCGTGAATTGTTTTAATGGTTTTTCACACAAAATAGCAGAGAGAATGTTGCACGAAAGAACACAGTAGTTGGCATTGCCTATTTTTGTACTATTTTTTGCAAAATATTGAATTCTTTTGTGATCATTGAAACAGAATCTATGGACAGATTTCTCCAGATCTGTGGCTTTGTCTGTTCCAGTGCCAATGCTACGTACTGTAATAATACTGTGGAAGCTAAAAGGCAGTGTGTTAATAGTTCATAATGAATTTCAAAAAAAAATATGCTTTCTAATTGAGATATAAAATGAAATAAAATCAGAGTAATTACAATGAAATGCAAATTAAAAAAGAAAATGCTGTGTGCATTGAATACAATTCTCATATACAATAATCACCTTCCACTTTTAACAACATTTTTTTCTTTACGCACTCAGACACAAATCAGAAAGTAAACTATAATATAACAACTACGATATAACGCATGCTATCACTTTAGAGAAAGTGATTTTCAGTGAAAAGACAACACCAGAACCACAGGAAACATGCTGCTGGTATTTCCAAAAGAAAAGAAGAAACCAAATGAAAACAAATAGCTGACTTTACAACAAGCAATACCATAGCATTGTGTAGTGCAGTACACTGATGATAATAGCTGAGTTATTGTGTAGCCCAGTAACTGATTGTAAATTAAATCCTCTCTCTTCAGTGCCAAGGAAGCACTGAGTAATCATGATTGGGAACTTGTTTGACATTTTGCTTCATTATTCTCGGACTCCTTGGAATCTTCTCTCATTTTTCTCCCAATTTTGATTCTTTCCTTTCCGAGTGTTACTTCCCTGGTGACCAGCAGCTGCAGCATTCAGACTGACATCAGAAACAAAATAATGGGTTTTCAAAGAACAATGTGATAATATTTGCAACAAAAAGTTTGTTTTTAGCTATTATTAAATGTCAGTTTCACGTGAGAGTATTTAAACTGCAGTTTTGACTAAAAAGTTCTAGTCTGGAAAATTTTTATTTAAATTAATTGGGATTAAGAGCTGGAGGGACTTCAGTTATCATTAATCTATCATATCATTCATTAATCTTAAAGGTTGCTATGTTATAAATGCAGTAATCCACATGCAAAATACAAGAGGTTTGTTAATTGTTTATTTACATTCCCCTAGATTCTCAGTCATTAAAAGTACTCTCACCATTAATATAAAGAACTACACAAAACCGTCTTTAAAATGGTACAAAATCACTTCAGTTCTTTGGTTGGGGTAAAATAGGATTTGACATAAGCATCCTAATTGGTAGTTTGGTAAATCGTTACCTCTGCCAAACATAGTCCTCTCCTAAAAATAAGCTGAAAAGTCATTAAAACAATTTTTGGTGGTTCCTAAAACAATATGTCTATAAGGATGTTTTCCAAAATTTTCTTCTGAAACAAGCAACAGGTAAAACACAAAATCATATCAGAAATGAACATTCTAGAAAATACAAACCTGCTTAATGGACCTGGACCTGTTAGTTTATTCTCATCAATCAGATTGTTTAGTTTGTAATAATCCAAAAAGGTCCGAGCCACATTTTTACCCAGCTTCATATCTGCATGTGCCTGTTAAGGTACTCAACTTCTGCAATGTCTTCACCGGCATAATAACACTGAGAGTAGCTTCTCAACATGTATTATATAATTACCTTATTATTTTCTGACAACAAAAAATTAAGCTTAAACTCATTTACCATGCTCAGATATTGGCTGCAATCTTGAATGTTGCCACTGTCATGCAGTGGAGAAAATCTGTTTAGCTTTGACATTTAAAAGTGAAATCTCCTTAGGCTTAATTCTTTGTATGTTGAAAGACTACATAAATCTATCGCTTTGCCTCCGAGGCCCTGACAATCTTACGATGCAGACTTCCTCTGCTCCTATAAATCTCTGCTTTGACGTGCTGCCATTAATTGAAATAAAAAAATATATATAAACAAAAGCCCAATTTTCAGCCTTCCAGAACAAAAATAAATAGCTGGCTAATACCCAGCAGAGCAACGCACCGAGTAAAGAGCCAGAACTGCTCAGGCAGCGCTTGGCTGCTAGGAAGCGTAAATCAAGCGTGTTTCCGTAAGCCATGAGGGGAAAAAAATGCAGTTATTCACAGCCAGGGCTTTATTTAAATTCATACAACTGCTACAACTACTCTGCAAGACTTCCTATATTCCGCCGCCACCATGACCACATTACAGAACACATCCATTACCCAAAGCACTACATCATAATGTTGGGAGGCCTTTTACGAGGCGGCTGCATGGATGCCAATCTATTGTGCTAAAAGGCAAGCAGAGAACCATTATGAGATAAAACAACAGAAAATCTCCTGATCTTTCTCTCTTTCTCTCATGGTCAATGACATGGCAAAGAGGTGAAGCTCTTAAAAATTTTAGAGTAGATGAAAATTGAATAGTGTGTATTTCTATTTCTATTATATCCAACAGTTTCACATGAAGGAAAGACTGTTGGCACCTGATTAAATATGATTTCTATTACTTATTATTTTTATAATCAAGCAGATGGGACTCAACTGACATGTAACAAAATGTTATTTGCCAAATAAGAAATAACTGGGATGAAAAGTAGACTTAAAAAAGAAGTAGATCATTTATTAAAATATGTAGCAGTCTATCTCCTGTCCGTTGTGTTTACTACTCTGAGATGCTTTTCTGAGAACAGACAAAGATGATAAATTGAGATAAACATGTAATGTTTCACCTTCACATGTCAGATGGTTGTTGATGTCCAGATATGACATGCCAGACTGCCAAAGTTATCTGATTAATACAAAACCTCTAAAAGAAAGAACAAGGTAAAACATCCTTTTAACTGCTTCTTCCTTATTTTATTTCTGCCAGCATATAAATTGTTCAGTCCACCAGACATGGCTAAAACCTTATTATGCCATTATCCCAACTGTAAATGTGAAAATCGTTCTTGCTTTGCATTTGTCCATTTGTTTTACACCAAGCATCATAATATAATTATGTAGTGCCATTGACCATTGTTTTCCAGCCCATGTTTAAAAATCTGGACATGCATGGTGTGCATGTGGAATAGGCACACGCAACCTTGCACGATATCTCTCTTGCCAAATAGGAAAGTGAAGATTAAATGATATCACGTTCCTCTCTGATTTACTATGCAGCACTGTATTATTCATGATCATGAGGATTTCTAAACATAATATAACAATTTATCAGCTAAATAAAAAATTATGGAAAACAAGGTTGCTCATCCCCTTGATTACCAGAGAGAGCTTGGCATCTGTCTTTGATCTACACCATTTTGGCTCTGAGAGGCAGCAGTTTCTTCATCTTTCCCTTGCTCGCTGTAGCCCAGACAGCCACTGCGGTGTGTGGCATCATCCTGGGCTCCATCCTTCATCCAGTGGGCTGATGGGAATTCTCTCCAGGACTCAGATGCCTGTCTTCGTAGCCCATCTGTCCAGGAACACAACCTCTGCAGCCCTCCAAAAACAACAAGCGCTATTTTTGGGTGCCAGAAAAAAAGAAGGCCATGACATCACATGGTCTGGAATCTTGCCTGATGAACTTAGACATATATATGAATTCAGGATAAAAAATGAGACTCAAATTTGTATCATGTCTTGGTCTGGCTTTAGTTTTATGCTGCCTGGGAACAGTATCAAAAAGCTACGCCAAAGCCTTCCCAAAATCTCCATTATCCTTGGCATTTTTTCACTGTGACCTCAGAAAAAGTTTTGTGTTTCCCCTTGATCAACAGAAACTCCAGCAATCTGTGTTTGTGTGTGTATGCCTGCTCTCAGCGGTGACAGAAATAGCCCAGGAGCCTGCCGTGTGCAGATGGCCTCTCAGCTTGTGATGTCACATCATGCACATCCGTACCAGGACTTGGGTGATGGACGGCCCAATGAGGAAGATAAGAAGACTTCATCAGCATCACAGCTGCAATCAAGACCCTCCTGAGCTCTGACTGGCTACTGGAAGTGGGCCAGTGGCAACCTGGGCCATGCCAATGGGGCAGCAGCAGTTGAGAAGTCACGAAGCTGTGTAAGTTTCCAAAATATTCACTGTCCCGGCAGGACACAAGGTGAGAGGTGTTGCATAATCACAGAACAGGATGGTTAGGCTTGTTGGCATGGGTCTAAAAATGTGCACAGTAGAGAGGAGGATTGTGCGTCATCGAGTAGCCCTGGGAATCACCTTTAACAAACAGGCCAGAGAAGGGCAAAGATCTTGTTTGTGACAGGGAGGGAAAGATATGATGGATGACAAAAGGTAGCATGTGTTTATAACAAAAGGATAAAGATCTGCATTGTGAGCATGGGCTTCTATTCATAGAAGTTATCTGGAGAGATACGCCAAGGGGACCATGTCTTTAGTAATTCATTTATGCAGTTAAAAATACCTCGGGTTCTTCTCTATGTCACATGAATACAAATTAAAATGACACTGTTTTGAAAACAGCACAATGTGCTTTCTAGTATATTGTAATATAATCAAATTTCAGCTGCCAGTTCTTTTGACTGGATGGCTATTCTATGATGAAAGACAAATGTGCAGAATAGCAGTAAAGCTCCTGATGTCATTCATAATCAATGGGGTTCTTAAAATTATGTACACACTCTTCCTAAATCGATTTGGCATCTTTGTTGAAACTCAGGGATGCACCACCAGTGGGGCTGATGAGACGTGAGGGAGACATGGTTGGTAAATGATTTGTTTGCCGGGGTGTTTTTCTGCACCAACCTACCATACAAACAGACGGACAATGATGCCCCAATGACAAGGAACAAGACACCATGGTCTTTAACCGACCGTTGGCTAACAAGCAGACAAATTAAGGCAATCAGCACCATCAATACAGCAGAGTGACAGGCTTGTCACCAGGGTGTCACAAATAGCCAATTAACAATGCTAATTAAAACAGCAAACAGGAGGACACAAAGGGAGCCTGCATTGTCCCCCTGCAGCTCCTATTCACAGCCTTATGTGCCTCTCTAATGCAGGACAAATGAGTGCTCTTCAGCACCGAAGGTATTCATTTGGATGTGTTTGCATTTCATAACTAATTTCATTGGCTAGATGTTTGGAGTTTGTCTGTTCACCTACATATTAATGGAAACCTATGTACATATCTGTTCACATGAACAGACACATTATTTTAGCTACAAAGAGTGGGTGTTGTAGTGTTAATAGAGATGAGGTGGCTGCAGGGCTGCAGAGGTTGCACTCAGTGGCTGAGATGAGCACTCTGTGTAGCATCCAGTCTGGAAGTGAAGCTGCCATGGCATGATTGGCTGCAGACCACAACACACAGACACTGCACAATCATGTCCATTTCATGCCATAAAGTTCTCAAAGGGCAGAAAACTGGCGTATCTGATGACCCTTTCACAAATAAAAAGCCTGAAAGCCAGAGGGGAGGGAGAGTGAGGGGAGAGAGACAGAAAGAGAAATGAGGACAAGAGAGAATCCCATCAGTTTTTCATGGACCATAAAGGCCATTAGAAGTTTGGAGAAGTTAACTCCTATAGTTAACTCCTAAACTGTGACAACAACAAATAGAATACTTTAAAGCATGGACTGTGCACAACTACATGAAATCCATCATGTTTGCATTCATATATTTATATGTGAGATGGGTCTTTGATTTGTTACTCATGCTAACAATGCTCACTGTCATGAACAAGCATGTCTTGCATCATGTATTGAAACTCTGTGTTTGCAGGGTCTGAGTGCTCTTTAGAACGTGCCAGTCAGGTGTCATTGTCAGACTGATCCTTTAGCTTGCAGACAGCTGTCAGCATGTGGAGCAGCCAGACTGTCTTCTCCAAAAGCTGTGATTGATGTGGAAACCAGCAGGAACCACCAAGCTGTCTGCTTTCACACTCTGTTCGGCCTTTATCAATTTCTAAGTACGGCCTGTCCTCAGGACAGCAGTGCAACATTTAAGCAAGGTGACTTCGGAGCTGGCCATTTGACGTGGCTGATCGGTGCTTGCTTGAGCGGGACACTTATTTCCGAAGGCTAGAGATAACAGCTCTCTCAGTAGCCATCTGCAGCCTACAAGACAGTAGAAAATGTCATGATCGGTAAAGCAGTGAACCTCCTCTCCCTCCACACTGACAGGACGAAGGAAAGAACCTATTAACTTGTCAGACCATAAAGGGCAACAGAGTCCATTTTGAATTACTAAGTTTTAAATAGGCTTTTCTGGAAAATGTTCACAGTAATGTGTTCTTAACTCTCAGCCGTAAACACGGTACCACCTTTAAACAAAATGCTAACCTATCTTTAATTCAACCTGCCTCTGGTGATGAAACTGTGCATCCTTAACCAAACTCTAGGACATGATGCAGAGAGTTGTTTCTATAGGAGTTAACTTTGCTGAAAAACAAGGCGAGGTATTAAAAAAACTTACAGAGGAAACTCTCTCTATAATGTGCCCAGCTGAGTCTTGAATGAGCTCCCAGATTCTCTCAGCTATCACCTGTCTCTAAAGCACTAATGATGGTCTGGCATCACAGTTTGCCACCCACCTTTTCAAAATAAGTTTCACAACAGCCCAACTCTGAAAAAAAAACATGATGCTTTGAAGCTTCCAAGGTATTATCTGTGACCAATTAAGCTGTTGTTTGGTGGGAGGCATGTGGAATATGACAGGAAATTGTATCCATTCCAGACGGCAAAAGCCTTGCTTACAATAAACCGGTCTCATGAAAAGAATGTGCCATTAAATTGATCTTTATAATTACAACCATGGCTGCTCCAAAGGTTTCATTAATCAGGCCTCATCACTCCAAAAGGTCATTCCAATCATACGGTCTCTGTTCTTTATCATTGTTCTGGGCCCGAGAGGACCTATAAGCACCAGTATCAATTGTTGAAGATGCTGCCTTGCCAGCAGGGACATTAGTAAGCCTATGATGCATAAGGGACATTTGACAAGCATAAGAATTCAAGTGCTAATGTGAAAAATGCAACATTAGTTTCACAGTATGAAACATTAAAGGTGCTGAAATACATCACACACTGCTTCTCCGTGTCCATAACGTGTTTTATCTGCACCCTGAGATAAAACACGGTATATGGTATGGTATATTGTATATACTGTATACATGCAATTTATATGTGATAAGCATGTATTAAGCTATGAGGTGTGAGTTCATATCGGTACAGGTAATTACACTGGTGTCACTGTCACCTCCTCCCTTGTTTTTCCACTCTGAAGTCCCGCTTGTAAAAGGTTTTTGTTGGTGATTTGCACGCTACACAGACCTGCTTGCCAGCCCATAAGAAAGGCACGTCAGATTCTGCTGACCTCAATGACCCCAATCTTTGCACTACATACCATGCCAACTGCCCTCTGTCTAATTGGGGCTGCACTACAACCCATCTACTCGCGCACACCTGCACACGCCCACACAAACTCATACTCTCTGGAGTCCTCGTGTCATTGGTTCAGCTTGTGTGTAACCTTCAGCAGGGGGTACCCCTTATTCATGCTCCACGCCACACCAGCCCTAAGGTATAATCACTGTTAAAAAGATGCACCATTAAGTGGTTATCATCCTGTGTTTGTTTGTGTACACAGCATTAATCTGCAAGCACTAACATTAGCACCCCATTTCATTCTGCCCATGCTCATTCCACTGAGAGGCAAAGTCAGGATCAGTTTCAAGGAGAATGGCATCACGGGGTAAGTTATGACTCTTTCCAGCTCTCTGTAAATTGCCTCTTTTTTCCCAGGCATCTTCTCGCTGTCACGGGCAAAATAATCTACAATGCTGTTGAGTAATTCTACATGGATGGGTTTCTTATTACTGAATGCTATCCAACTAGGCCTTGGAGTTGACAGTTCAGTGGAGCAGAGGACAGGCAGCAGGGGGAAAATGTAGAGAAAGGGGAAAAGTTACAGCATCAGTCAGAGGCTTTACGGCCCCTTCTGATATGAACAGCGGATAAATAAAGAAAGAATTGCAAGAGCGGCCAGCAAATGGGAGACGGCTGGCAGATGGGTGCGTGACAGAGTGATACAAGCAAGAGACATTTTTAGAGATAGAGAGGAAGAGACACAGTCATACACTTTAATACGTATATACAGTGTAGCCTTTTCCCAGCACTAGAGGGCACTTAGGTTACACACATAGTTCCTGACTTTATGCCATAAAGGTTTTCATCTCTGAACTCAAGTCCTTCTTTCACCTTGTAATTCAGCTACACAATAAGTCTGAACACAGTTTCATAAAAATACCAGTATGCCAAAAGATTCAGCAAATGATATAATCTTGGAAATAAATGCTATACCAATGTGCCCTAAAAGGTCAAGAAAATTCAGTCTTTCATATTTAGTAACTGATTAATCCTGATCAGGGTCATGGTGGAGTTAAAGCCTCTATTGTAAGACAGGGGTACACTCTAGTTGGGATGAACATCGATCTCATGGGATGCCTGGCCATCATGGACTTATTCATACCGTAGAATCTCAAATCCTGCTACCACACTGAGGGAAACTGGAACATGGAGGAATGCACAAATAAACAGAGGAAAATAATCACAAAACTCCACACAGAAATTAAACCAGAGCTTAGAATTTGACCAGTGACCTTGATACTGTGAGATGGCAAAACTACTGATCACTCCAGGGTCAGGAACAAAAGAACTGCATTAATAATATTTCCAGGGATTGTACATAGTTTGTGTTTGAGTAGGATTTTTAGAGCAATTTAGTATTTTCATGTCTTTTTGAAATTAATGAGCATTATTCCTGTTAAATGCAGGGGCCAGAAAAGAAAATTTCTAATAGACTGACATTATCATCCAGGCCTTTACTATTGAGCGCTGCAGGCATGTGTTCTGTTGCCCTGCACACAGATGACTGAGAGATAATTTCAAAAAGGGAGTCAGCGACATGGTCTTTGGCTTTTGTCTACAAAGCATCGCCCTGCATCAGCTCTTGGAAATCAGGTCCTTTTGTCACACGTGGTCACACGTGATCCTCGGGCATGCAGGAAAGCATTGTGGCTAAACTATACAGTGGCTACATTTTCAGCAGAGCTCTTGGTTAGAGATGGGATTTTATTTGCAGCAGTCAGCGGATACAGCAGGATATAGTGTAGGTGCTTTGATTATTTGCTTGACTGCACTAAATCAGCCCACAAAACAGTGAAGCAAGTTAGTCTGAGCTCAGGAACTAAATTCCATGGGAAATAATCTGCCTCCCAACCCAAACTCTTCAACTGAACCATGCAGGACACCCTGAGCCTCTGAGCCTAATAAAACCTGCATCTCCATGAAACCATAAAGAGGTTATGTGCATCTATAGAAACCTAAAAATTGATCAGGGATGATTCTAACTCAAATTGTCCACACTGTCAAGACTCAGATGCCTGTAGATATATAACCCTGTCCTACATCACTGTCTCAGTTGAATATTCCATCCTTGTATCAATCTACAGGCTTTATCTGAGGAAGATGAGAGAGAGAGAGAGAGAGAGAGAGAGAGAGAGAGAGAGAGAGAGAGAATAGAAACAGACAGTAATACAGACACACATGGAAGGATACAGCTGTCCTCTGTGTATGGGATAGGTGTGGTGCTGCCTGCAGTCAGAAAGCTGTAGAAGGACACCTCCAGAGTGTAGCAGTAAGATGTGTCATCAAGGAGACCTCCAAGAAAGCGCCGTCCTGTCCCTGCTTTAACCACGTCACGGTTAAATGATGTACTAGACTGCAATGAAACACACAGACGGAAGTATTTTCATGCTTCAACAGAATGACCATAGAAAACTGGACAAAACAATCATTACACACATTCAAATATTTAATTTTCCTCTACCAACATCTTTAATGATGTAATAGCATTTTCTCTCAACACCTAGGTGTCAACCATAAAAACATAGAAATAATAATTTAAATAAATACAATATATATAGAGAGGTGTATTTATTTATTTACTTATTTTTAAGAGGCAGTGCTAGCTCTTGTAGTTAAAGCTTTGGGTTGTTGATCGGAAGATCGGAGTTCAAGCCCCAAGCTGCCACTCTTGGCCCCTGAGCAAAACCCTCAACCCTGTCTGCGCCAGGGGTGCTGTATCATGGCTGAACCTGCACTCTGACCTCAATCTCTGAAGCTGGGACATGCAAAGAAAGAATTTTTCTGTGATGCTTATTTTAGTCTAAATATATGAACAGTACTGTGGTCTAAACTGAGGTCCACATGCACAGAGTTAATAACATAAAGGAGCTTGAAATGTTATGCTTAAAGGAGTAGCAAAAGACCCAGCTACAAATGTCTTTAACATTGTAAGACAATCAAGGGAGGCTTTGGCAAACATTAAATGATTCATTGCGAATATTTCCCTGCACCTACTTGTCACGACTCTCTACACTGAGATTTATAAATAAACCTTTTATTTATGCAAATGTGTTTTCATGTTTCTTAATCTTTCAGAGTACTACAGCTGCTCCTTGCATTCAACTCAACAAAAGCAAAACAATTTATTAATAAACTATGTTATAAAGAACTTAGTAACTCCTATAAATAAATTCTGTGCATGATTATTTAGGAGGAATTTATAGCAGATGGAACTATCTACATGAACCACCGTCATTATTTGCACGTTGGCTCCTGAGTCACGACAGGAGACTGCATCAGATTTCCTTAAAGCTGCATCTAGTTTGACTTTTTTTGCTGTGTTGTGAGTCAAGTTCTGGCCACTTGCCATTCCTTAATCCCTTGTGCACTTTTTCGTGACTTCTAAAATGTCAAATGGTGATTTTGCTCTCAGTGGGTATGTACAGATAAAACTCAGATAAAACTTGAGCCAGTTTGCTACCCCACCGTTGCG
This sequence comes from Tachysurus vachellii, assembly GCF_030014155.1. Classification (NCBI taxonomy): domain Eukaryota; kingdom Metazoa; phylum Chordata; class Actinopteri; order Siluriformes; family Bagridae; genus Tachysurus; species Tachysurus vachellii. The sequence goes on from NC_083470.1 coordinate 10,098,341, forward strand.
GAGTGTAAACTCTATAGAAAACCAAACAATCACACATTCTATACAACATAAAATTTTGTCAAGTGTGAATTCAGTGTAAATAAAGTCTGTATGTATGTAGAGGTAGAATTAAGAAGTAGAAGAATCCCAGTACGGTGTGTTGTCAAGGAAGAAATGATCATTGGTAGTAGTAAATTATTGATAGAAAAACAAAGTCTCATCTTCTCCATAGCTAAAGTAATATTTGGAATAACTATGGTGTGTGTGCATTAGTACGCTTTAATAATTTATGCTACATTTTTTCCTTGATATGAATCCTTGAGTGGGGGTCATGCAGCTTTTCTCTGCTAGCAACTTTCACTATGTGCTTAGTCTGCACATTGCAGGACTTTCTGCGGCTTTCCTTGGCTCAGTGCTAATGACTGGTAAGCGTTTGCTGTGGGCAGTGTAGGTGACTGATCTGGTGTCAGTGGCTAGCTGCGGCAAAGACGTAGCCCTCTCTAGAGGCACAGCTTCATCATCATGCAGCCTGACCTGGGTGCTGAATAGGCAGAGAGACATGGCAAGGGTCCAGAAACTGCACTACCTCCGGTCTCACCTGCGTATTACCTTTATAAGAATATAGTACAGTTGAGTACATTTTCAAGTGCACTAAATGTAAAATATCCCAGCATACTGATTTGTTTTTTCTATTTTTATTTATATTACTAGTACACGAATTCTACTAGTTTTATACTTAAGAACTAAATTAGGATAAAATGTTCACAAATCAAAATTTCGTCTTGAATTTACTCTGAAGAATACTTGAAGGACATTGTTATCACTCTAGCTGTGTACTTACTGATAATAATAATTAATACTAATTAATAGATTCTGACTTGAAAGTAAACTTTAAGTAAAAATTAAGTTAAATTGTAAACTTTAGAATTTTAAACCTAGCTAATTTTACAATCCTTTAACATATTTAGACTTTATTATAAAATGTATTTAAAGGGGAAAAAAAAGCCAAGCAACAATTCCCAATAACCAGACCATGATAACTATTCATTGATCACCATTGTTCCCAACAACAAACTGCTGACCACGACTGTTCCCAATGACCAATCACTGATCACCATTGTTCCCATCAACCAGTCCCTGATCATCATTTACCCAACTTATCACTGACCACTACTTTTCTAAATGACTAATCACTGATCAACACAAATTCCCTTGTGAAGCCATCTGCTGACTTATAGCAACTTTCTGAGCATGCATTGCTCCTTTCCTTGGTAAAAATTTGGCAGCACTGGTTCTGCCCCATCACATGAAGGCTAACAATCTGGAAGTGAAGGTACTTCTTCTGAGACGTGTGATGCTGCCAGGGAAACACATGCTTGTTCTCCTTTTGCCAGGATTCTGACTCGTTATCTCCAGACCACAAGCTGTGTAATTTACTGCTGCACCACTAAAGCTCACAAAATGGTTTAAAAAAATGATTTGTCCTGACTTTTGTTCACAGGAGTCATGCCAGGTCACCTTAATTAATAAAGCATTTTTTTGCAAGACAAAAAAAAATAAAATAAAAATCAATTAATTCAAATTCATATAAAAATTAAAACTATTTTAAATTTAAAATGTTTTCTAAATATGTTAAAGAATTAATAGTGATGTAATTCAAAAGAGGTAAATAGATTTGTATACGTATATTCAGGAATAAGTTTCTTAAGGATATTATCACTAAAAAGTCTTTTAGGTAAATAAATATTTGACTTGTGTGTAAAATTGTGTAATTCAAGTCCGGTATGAAGTAGTATATTTAAAGTAACCTTTATTATACTTGACATTTAATGACTTGAAGTATGGATTATACAATGGGCTAAACTTTTAGACTATGGAAATGACAGCGCTGTCAATGTTAACATGTTAATATGGTACATTTTTCACTGTTTTGCCACCATTAACAAATTTTCCTAGCTTTGAAACATTTGCAGTTATATTTAAACCTGTTTTTTCCTTTTCTCTAGGTTTTCTTGCTTTATGATGGACAAAGCTGCAAATGGTTATTAAACGGAGACTGCTGTATGTTGTAGAGTAATCAGAGTTTCCTGGTGATGCATTGTATTTATGAAAATTAGAAAGTGTTCTTTCGTTGTGTGACTGTAACACAAAGGCAGAGAAAAACTTCAATTCTCATACAACAAGAAAGAAAGAGTTTTTCAGAGATATAACAAAGAAGTAGAGCATTGAAAATAAAATTAGCACAACTCTTGCAAGGAGCAAAATTACAGCTATGACAGGTTTTGAACTGTACAATCTATCAAACAGTGACAGATCAAAGACAGTGCTGTAGCAATGTGTCCAAGATGTAAAGAGATCAGAGCTGATTATTTTCCTATGACTGGAGGACCCCCTCTCTCTCTCTCTCTCTCTCTCTCTATCTCTCTCTTTCTTTCTCATATATCCCTATTTTTTCATACAAAACCACATATTCTCTCTCCTGCTCGCTCACACACTCACTCACCTATACAGTAGAAACCAATGTTGCGCACCTTTTCACGTCAGCATTTAGATCATATCTTAAACAGTGTGACATTTGTGTGTGTATCATGGACTGAAATGAGTGTGTGTGTGCACGTGTGTGCGTGTGTGCTGCAGAGCGCTCTTTGTATATGGCTGAGAGAAGAGAAGAACTGCTGAATGGCTGACTGAACAGTAAAGGTTATTGCTCTGGCTATACACTCCTGGCACAGCTGCGAAATGTCACACTGTGTGAGCTCTGAAGGTCATTGATGCAGGTCGGAGAAATTCAACACTGACAAAAGACAGTGAACTACAAATACAGCATTAAGCTGAAGGAAAGCTTGAAAGTTAGTGTGCTCTGCAGCATAGAAACACCCCATATTAAATAATATAAATAACTTAATAAATCACACACACTTACAAGATATACTCACAATGTTTGGAAAACATCTCTGACATGGTCCTCGACACTGGCAACAATTTAATTCAACACAAGAATATCTGTAACCATTTTGGTACCTACTCAACATTTTACCATAATTAGTGAAATAAAATGTATTTTATATCTTCAGGTTCGGCACAAGCACATACACATATGCATGAGAATACACCCTCATCAGTATGCTGATCCTAATGTGTCTGAAAGATTGTCCGTGGAGAAATGGCTAAAGACGTGTCCGCGCTCTTATAGACATCTCATCAGCACTATTGAGTCTGTTTATCAGCTCACTGTGCAGAACTGAAAAGGTTAGAGGAAAAACATGAAAAACGAGATAATTTATGGAGAGTGTTGCACTTTAAAAATGTTAAATAAGGATAGGATGAAGAGAAAAAAATGGATTCATCTGGAAATGTGGAGGGAGCAGATATGTTTCATGGGAAACATTTGCTAATAATTGGTATGATTTATTATAAACAAATCACACATTTCTATTCACCAGAAGAAATACATAAAAGTTGAGTCAAATCATATATTATTAGCAAACCTAATTTGTGTAACACGTCCTACAAAACATCCTTACTTAACTTTTGCCTTGTTGTTTTTGTCAAAAATGACAAATGACTTTATTTATTATTATTGAAATGGATTGTTGTTCAATGTTATTTATGGTCATAATAGTTGTAGCAATGTGTTGAGTGTGATGCAGACTCACAAGAGAAAAGTCAGGCGCGTTGTGGCACAGTAGGCGGGGGAAGACGGCCTGTCTCTGCACGCGCTCCTCCTCCTCAAACACGTTGCCATACATGAAGCCATTCATCATGGTGGAGTGAGCATGTACATCAATGTAGAACTCCAGACTCACTTTCTGTAGAACACATATGTACAGAGATAAAAGCACTGATGCAAAATATAATTTTTTATAGGTATTATATTATTATTATTATTATTATTATTATTATTATTATTGTTTTTGTTGTTGTTGTCATTATTATTATTATTATTATTATTATTATTATTATTATATTAGAGAGAAAAAGAGAGAAAGAAAACAAGTGGAAAGTAGGGATAAATTGTAGATAAATTGTTATTTGTATAGTATATGGTTTGCTGTGATTGTCCATAGAAAAATTGTGCTTGTGTCGCATTCAGTACATACGACATTCTGTACTGAGTGACAGTGAACATAGGAGGGAGGGTGATGTGCTCGTATGAGAAACTTGAGGAAAAGTCATATATAGTACACCGATGGAGGACAAAGTAACGACAACAGCAAATGAAAAAAAGCAAAATCATGTTTACAAACAAGGCTGCACAGCTGGGTTATATTAGGTTGATTGCCAGCTAACAGCATGCATCGGATATAAAAGAGGTCTGGCATTTGAAGCAGCTATGAGGCAACATCAGGCAACTGACAAAGTTCCTACAGAGTTCCAAAGACACCAGATAGTGGGTGCTGGATTTGCAGGTGCATCAGTATAAAAAAAATGTTTTTAGTTAAAGATGTCTCAAAAGTCATTGCAGAGTATGTTAAACATGGACAAGAAGAGGGTCAATGACTCTTAGTACTTATTGCTTTGTGACGTCTAAGTGTTTGTCAACCAAATAGAACAGTCGGAAAATAACTACAGAATTGAATGAGCATGTTTATATTCCACCATCAACAAATAATGCACATGCTGGTCTGTCATGTGAAAAAGTTTATATCAAAGGCCAGTGTGTGAAGATTCGGTATATAACGCACAAACCTGGACACTAGCTCAATGGATAAAGTTCTCAGATGAATCATCATTCGCCATGTTTCTTATATCTAGATAGATTTATGATGGGACAAACCCTGCAGATGCTTTCCACCCACAGTGTCTGCTGCCAATTGATAAGTACAGTGGGGAATCTGTAATGGTATGGGCAGTCATATCATATTGTGGAAATCAATGACAGACAGTTTTGCGTGGTTGTATAACAGCCATTAGTATAGCCAACAAATATAAAGTAATATTACAGGACTGTGTGCCCCCTACAGTGCAAACACTCTTTTCTGTTGATGTTCACATATTCCTAAAGGATAGTTCTCTCATACATTCTACTATATAATACCGTATATATATATATATATATATATATATATATATATATATATATATATGAAGCACCAACTTTCTTTCCTTCTAGAAGTTTGTTCATTCAGAGTTACACAACAGCATTTTATGAAGGATTTAAAGCTATCCTGAAGACAAAGGGTGGCTCTGCTCTAGGTTCTCTCTTTTTTCTGTTTTTTGTCCACCCCCATAATATTTCTGAAGAAAAAAAAATACTTTTTCCTACACCATCAGAAGCACTTTGCTTTCACAGCCATATGAAGGACTTTGTAAAAAAAAAAAATGTCCTTTTTTGGAAATTGTGCACACTGCAATCTATTACTGTTACCTAAAACTTTCATTGGATATACAGTATATCGTCATCGGTCACTTAAATATCAACATGTACACATCCTATCTGTCAATGATGTAACAGCAGCTACAATAAAGAAAAATCAGATACATTTGAGTAAAAAAAAAGTGATCCCGGTTGCTCTGACCATGGCATGTTTGCTGGTGCAGACGGGTTGGTTTGAGTTTTCCAGAAACTGCTGATCTCCTTGCACAATTTCTGTAGAGTTCACATAGAATGGTTTAAAAAGGTGAACTAGTGATAAAAAAAAAGCAAGTCTGTAGGTTGATTTAATCCAAAATATTTTTAATGTCTAGTATTTTATTAAAAAAAAAAAATAGATCAGTAGATAGGTTCCATCACACAATACTAAGCAGACATGCTTTATATCATAAAGGAGCAGCAACCACTCTCCTGCTGGTCATTTCATACACTGTGTTTAATAACCACTGCATGGTTGAGAGATATTCATTTATGTTCCTTACTCAGCGAGCAAACCTAACGCCCCGATATCTGCACTCAGGGCCACCACTCCGGCTTCAATCATAAAACGAATGATTAATTCGCTCTGCAGCAAGGGACGATAATAACCGTTAGCAACCGGAGAGAAAAAAATCCCAGAGCACATATACAATAGTCCAGTAAGTGAGGAATCGTTGGCTGTCACTTGAAAGAGAATATTTACAGACAGACAGACAGACACAGAGAGAGAGAGAGAGAGAGAGAGAGAGAGAGAGAGAGAGAGAGAGAGAGAGGTATATGAAAGTGTGTAAACTTCTATAAGCAGAGAAGAAAATACCAAAAAAGAATTATGCAAGTATGATGGCAGTGTGTTTATCAGAGAAACAGCTTTTATCCATGAAAAGAGTTGTGCTAGTGGGGTGCTACTGAAATAAGGAGAGGAAAACCCTTCAGATGCGCCTCCACGACACCCACGCACCATTCACACACATCACCATACAGCCGAGCAGAGAGAGGAACTGCAGTGCAGGAACCTACTGCTGTGCATACAGCTCATCAGCTCCAACATGGCCGCCAAGTCATTAAGCTTCTGCTTGGAGAGAAGATGAGAAAGACGCCGTGTGAGTTTTCTGTAGAGAACGAACCATCACACTGGTGAGTGGGATGTTTTGAGGGCTAACATTTCACAAGTTACCTCTAAGACGGTATTTTAGGATTGATTTATTTTTTTTACTTGTTTCCACTTTTACACACAATATACAAGTGGTCTGTTTTTTCCCCCTTGACCTCTCTACCTCTTTACTCACCTTCTTATATCTCTTGCTGTCTCTCCGTTTCTCTCTCTCTCTCTTTCTCTCTATTCCTTTCTCTCTGTACAGTACAGCTATGCCAAGCCTCCCTCGTCTCATTAAACATTCCAAAGCTCACCTCAACTCCCGGGGGTCGTCAGGCAGAGCAAGCAAGCGAGTGAGTGAGAGGGAAACAGAAGGAGAACAAGTAGGTGAATTAGAGAAAAAGAGAAAGAGAAAGAGAGAGCGGGAGGGAAAACTCAGGCGGCACTTGGTGCTTGAAATTCCGCTCACAGCCAAAGCAATTTCCTGGCGAGCGCAGGGCTGTCAGGCCTCTGATGGCAGGCAGTGAAATATTGTGGCTGGGATAGGGGCGGCAGCCTGCATGCCAGCCTGATGGATGGAGCCCGCAAGGAAGAGAGAGAAACAACACACAGAGAAAAAAGAGGAGGATAGAACTAGAGGAAGAGAGATCTAGGAATAGAGAGATAAGGGAGAGAGAGAGAGACAGAGAGAGAGAAACAGAAACAGAATGGCAAATCCAGGCACCATTAGGGAAGCATCATCAGCTCCTTGAAGGGGTTCCCAGGGTCCAATAGAGGTGAAAGGCATTCTAATTGCCCATTCGCCCTGTATCACAAGCCAAGAGACAGGCTGAGAATTTTCTTAAGCACATACACACCACACACACATACACACACACCCATACACACACACACACACACACAGACACACACACACACACACACACACACACACACTATTTCTCATTTTGAGAGAAGGAGTTTACGTCTCAGGCTGTGTAATGGGACTGTATGCATGAGGTGCTAATTGACCAAAACAGTTCGTTTGGCCGATTGGGTCCATTAACAAAATAAGATTGGAAATCTTAATGCCACTGCTTCATCATTTCCAAGCTGTTTCAAAGTTTTTTCCTTACTTCTATATTGACCTTAATCATTGCATGATAAAATAAGAAACTGCTCTCAGATCAGCACTTCATGCTCCTATAGCTTAAACCTCCTACCTGAAAATAGCAGCATTCTGTGCACCAATTCTCACTTCAAGGACAACTGCAGAAACACACAGGCAACATTTACCTCGCTTCCAATGTCAACAAAAATCCTGCCAATCATGGAGCCCTAATGTGCTGTCAATCAAAGCCGGACAATACTCCACCGGTCTAACAGTGATGGATCGTTCAATTAACATGCGTCTCTGGCCTCTAGATTTATTCATTTGAATTTGCAATTAGCCAATTAAAGGCAATTAGGAAATTAGGAATATGAAAACAGAAGATGATTTGACCGCTGAAGCATTGCATACTCAAACATGACTCAGAAATAGAACGTACTGTCCATCATATTCTGGGTGAGGCTGAGTGTAGGAAAGATGCAGGCTGGATGTGAATGCACTTGTGGAAGAGTTAAAGGAAGGTCAAAGGACTTATGCTGAGGAGTACCTGGCTCAAACATAATAATTAGCCTGGGCCTTTAAGACCCATAAACAACATGCTGCTCTGTAATGGGGAAAACAATGGTGCTGATTTAAGCAGGATTAAGAGCTGGTGTATTTAACCACAAAGCACTTAGCATCAGCAAAACCTATAATAAAAGGGTGACGCAAAGTCTGGCCATGTTAAAAGATTGACCTCTGTGATCTCTGTGGTTTTTAAGGAATATGCAGAAGCTAATGTGGAAAAGGAACTGTAAAAAAAGGTTAGACTATACATATTTATATCTCACTGGAGTTTGTGGGTGGACACTTAGTATTGATCTAGTCATAACTTTCTTGAATTGTACCTTATTTTAAATGTTTTTCTATGAATTGAGGCTTAGACTTAGATTAAAAAAGCTATATTGAAACTAATATTAATACTATTATGTAAGGCAAATCATTATTATTACTACTGAGTTTTCCTCCTACAATATGTACAGTACAGTATGTCTTCTTTTACATGATGTTATATTCCTTAAATACTTTATATTAAATGTCAGATGAAACTGTTCATGCTTTGTAAGTGCGACAGAGGTGAGCACAGGTTGGTCTATGACTAAAAAGGTAACCACAGCTAATAAAGTAAACCCAGGTCCAATCCAGGAGTTCATTCAGTAATTTCAGTACATACTTCAATAAAGACTTTGGACTTTGGAATCAATCTGGATATAACACACACTTAAGGGTAATTTGACTAGAACATGTGGGTGTGTGAGTGTGTGAGAGTAAAAAAAGAGTAAACAGCAGAGAATTAAGAGAATGATGATAAAGAGATACACCATGCTCCTTCACTCAGCTCTGCAGGCTAATGGATGGAGCTGTTTAGCCCTTTTTAAGACAGAGATGACTCGTAATCAAGCTGAACGGGCACTTTGACAGTGCCGAGCCACCACGTTATGCAGTTAGTGCATCCTGAGCAGCTACATCTGTTGGCTGCTAATGACTCTGAGGCTGGGCACAAAAACCACACAAACAAAGCCATTCTTCAGCGAGTCCATTTCCCTCACCACAGCCGATCAGATTTTGACAGACTTGGCCTAAAGCTACGCCATTGGCCTCACTACTTCACTCTGCCATTCCCATAGGAAGAGAGACAGAAAGAGAGAAAGAGAGATGTATACCTTCCTTATGGGAGCACTTTAGAAGGAAGGGCCAGATAGTGCTGACACAAACTGGAGGTTAGCAATGACAGGCACAAATTGCTCGTAAATCCCTGAGATGTGTAAGTAATGGGTGTCTGACACCAGAGGACATCGCAAGACATGCATGCACGTATATGTGCACACACACACACACACACACACACACACACACACACACACAGAGCACATTCCTCCCTATCATTGTCAATGAAACATACAATGACTAGAGGAAATAAAGTGGAAGTGGAGGAAAGCATAAAAATGGTTCACAAGAAGAGTGGCTTCAAGGTGCAATATCAATTTGCTAATCCTGACAGGAACTAATACATTTGTTTCAGATGGAAAATTAATTTTCTAATATTAAAAAGGTCAGAAATGAAGCATGGCAATGCCGTCCCTTTTGTCATCTTTAACAAATTATCCAAAATGGCATTGTCAGATTGTTGGGGAGATGTTTTCCATGATGAATGTTCCTAGTAATCAGCCAATCAAAAAAGAATCCCTCGCTCCCCTTGATAAATGGGGTGGAAAAGCGGTGCTTTGCCAAGGAGATAGCACCATTTGTTTCTTTACTCCATTAAAAAAAAAAAAAAAAAACGAAAAAAAGAATAAAAAGAAAGTCCTTTGCTACCGATAATATTTACATGCATGACTGAAGTTTTTTACTGGACCAGTGCTCAGATTCAGGTATAGAATAGTGTAGTGTTTTTCCTTCCAAAACATTTGGGTGACTTTCAGGAAATTGCTTGAAAGTAAAACTGGGTATGTAATAAAAGTCTTAAAAGTTTTTTATTTTTCAGACAAAATTATTTCATTTTAAACACTTTATTAATTGATAAGAGATAACACACTATTATTTATAAAATCTCACCCATGAGACAATGCTACAAATGTCAAATTAATATTAAAACACCAACAAACTCTTTAAATAGGAATAGTGACACCAGTAATAAATAAGCTATTACGCTGTATATCACAGCTAGGGAATTTCTATGTACAGTCATGGATCCTTCTCTTTAGCTAATATGTGTCAACCTAACACACGTTAGCTTAGTCTGTGTTGTCTGTGTTTGAGTTCGCTTGGTGCCTGGATAACTCTGTGTTTGTGTTTGTGTAGCAGTGTGGGATTTGAGGATTTACAGTGTAGCCAACAAGCAAATTCTTTAGTCACTTGAAACAAGGTTGGCTTAAAGTTTACCAGAATGCTGTGACTGATGTGATTAACCAGAGATAAAGACACTGCCAGTATGACACAGGAGGGTGTGTTAGTGGATGTGAGTGAGCTTGGGTGACATTAGGTAGGACTATATGTGTGTGTTACTCCCTTCTTCATTCATCATCGCCAAGAACCACATTCGATCAACTTCTCACTACTGACATTTTCTACATTCACAGGTAAGTTAACTCATCTCTTAATATCTGCTCTCCATATTTACTTTCTGAGTATTGAAACAGCTTTAATGATTGTTTAATTACTCCCCATTTATAAAAATACTCCTTGGGGCCTCATATTTATTTCTGTAAATAGTGGTGATGCGGATGAGTCTGTTTGAGAGGAGGCTTGTGTATATGGATAAATGTGTGTACGTGTAGATGCAGGGCTTGAGGGACATGGACGTCTCTCTCTGCTATGAAGGATCCAATCGATCAGTGTGTCAGCGCTGAGGGAAAAGGTTAAGGCCCGTTGCATGGCCTCGTTCCGTTCACCGACAATCCTGCTCTTATCAGGATGTGAAAGAGCAGCAAAGGGCAGGCCATTCCCAGGACAGCCGCTGACCTTCACTAATCACACACCTCACTCACTTTCTGGCCATAATTAACACCCAGCCAGAACAGATGGCTCTGTACTCAAACAAAGAACGCACAAACGTGCAGAGAGAAGAAAATCAAGGGGAGACGCTCCTGGCCCGAAAAAGGTTTGAAATTGCCCAGAACAGACAGACAGACACATACACACACACACACACACACACACACACGCACACACACACACGCACACACACACCTGCAAAAAGATGCTGAGTCAAAGTTCCCACAGTGTTAGTGTCATGAGTATGGGGCAAATTCCATGAGCATGAGTTTCAAAAATTTAAGCATGCTGTTGAAATACACACCACATTCAAGTTAACTTTATTTACTAATTTTTTTAAATACCTTGAATACATCACAAAGAGCTAGTGCACACGGATGTAAAATGATACTGTATAAAAGAAATATGTTGGTTGTACAGTCATTACATTTCTGCATGTAAATGTCTTTGATAAATGTGGTCTATACACACAGTGGGGTCAGAAAGCATGAGACCATGTTAAAATCTTACATGAGACCAAGTTAAAATAAAAAATTGGAAAAAAAAACAAATATTTTTAGAATATATAAGAAACAAAGACAGTAAATGTTTAATATCGTATCACGATTTCTATGTCCCTATTTAAATGTATGTAAATGTGTGATATTGTCCATGTTAACTGCTTTCACAAAAGGTCAGATTTTTCTTCATGTCTATTCTGTTCTAGTGAAGCATGTGTTCAGATGACACAGATGGATTTGAAATAAAATGGATCAAATGTTGTTGTACAAACTTTTGGATTCCATGCAGCTCAAGTACACACTGTCATTAAAGCAAAAAAGAGTTTATCTTTATCTAATGAAGACTGTTGGATTAAATTATAATCGAATGACTTTTTGACCCCGGTGTGGGTATGTGTGTGTATTTGAGATGTCACTTACAGGATCTTGGTTCATTTGGATGATGAGCTGTTTGACAGCATGCAGAGTGGGATGAGCCCACTGAGATGGGTCCTGCCAATGGCGGTTCAGGTCAAAACCCATCAGAGAGCACCTGCACGAAGACACAAGTAAACATGATGAGTAAACAAACAACTAAGCCACCGCAAACAAAGGCCTACGCCCTCCTGTCTGAGCTCATCAACTTCAATTGCCCATCTAAGCACTATTTTCTAGCGCATTATAGATCAACAAAGAGGATGTAACAAAGATACAATGGCTGCAATGCTCAATATCCAGCTCACAAGTGCAAGGTCATTTAGTTAAATAGAGGGAGCAGCATTTAAAACACAGTTGTTCTAGCCACAAATATAAGCATGACACCTAATAATGCACAGAAATAACAAGGACGGTAATTTGAGCTCAATTCTATTTTATCTGTATAGAACGTTTAACAACAGACACCATCACAAAGCAGCTTTACAGACATTTTTATGTAAATTTATATCCCTAATGAGCAATTCAGAGGAAGGCAAGAAAATTTGCCTCGTGATGACATGAGGAAGAAACCTTGATAGAACACAAACAGAAAATCATCCACTGCTGGGTAACACCAGATAGGGTTATAAATCATTATCGTGTGGTGCATTTGTTTACATTAAATAATAATCACATACCTAGAACAGAACACGTCTTGACAGACATAAACACGTTTATGCACTCAAGGGATTTTGCATCAGTGTTTTGGTTCTTGTAAAAGAGCTACATCTTCCAGGCTAAGGAAATCTACTGAGTGAAAAAAGCTGACAGATCTGCTGCTCTATTGTATCACAACTATAGACTTACAGACCATGACAGGTTCTTCTGGTTACTCTATAGGTCAGTATCGTGCATTATGCAGTAACTTGTTACAAACAGCTATAAGAAGTCATTTGCATGAGGTGAAGAGGAGCATTTGCACTTTGTTTGATAGACAGACCAGAAGCCCTGCTGCCGGCCGGGCCATCTTAGTTGGTTTAAAAGTGCAAGATGGCCAGTATAGTGTTGCAGAAGTTATCAGATGCTGAGTGAATAAATGAAGAGTTGTGCTGCCATATTCTGACAAGGCCCCATGTAATTATTCTAACATTATTACTACCAGTGTAAACCTGGAAGCCTGGACAAAGTAAGTAAAGGCAAGATGATTTGTAGAAACAATCAGCCCAGCTTGACGGTGATAATGTATTGACTGAGGAACTCCCAGGATAATTAGAAGCTGTGTCTGTTTGTGCGTGTAATCCTTCATCTAGCCTGATAGATCTGTGCAGAGAATGAGAAATTCTATACACTGAAAAAAAATGGGAATGTGATTTACTCAAGTCATTGTAACAGTCATACTTAAAATCTTTAACTGCAATTTTAAAACTAAGCATATTTTAAAATAAGGAATAAATGACACCAAGGATTACATAAAAATATGTCCAATTAACTAGCTATTTCTGGTTCCTGCTTGATTTATCATCATTACAACTTAATGGCCATTAACACCTTTAACAGTTCCAACCAGATGTAGGACACCAATGGCTAAATACACTTCTGTTTCAAAACAATAATCCAAGCGCAAAACACATGAGTGCAAAATGATCTATTTTTTTTTTTGTTTATTTGTAACCAGGCTGCCAGGCCCTCTACTGCAAAATAGGTATGTACAGAACCTTAGCAATGGATGACTTCTCTGCTCCTCCAGAAGTGGCAGACAGATGGAGGGACAGAGAGACAGATGGAGGGACAGAGAGACAGATGTCCCTAGGAAGAATTAGTTGGTGCTACTGAACTGGAGTAGAGGATCCATGACTTTGAGCGGCAGTCGGAGTCAATGCCCCAGCCTGCACAACATCACTAATCCCCTAGTCAGCAAGGATTGATCCTGTGTTCCTCTCTACATCCCCTCTCTCTCTCTCTCTCTCTCTCTCTCTCTCTCTCTCTCTCTCTCTCTCTCTCTCTCTCTCTCTCTCTCTCTCTCTCTCTCTCTCTCTCTCTCTCTCTCTCTCTCTCTCCAGATGCAGCAAGGTTGTGATGGAGTGAGAGAATGCATGCAAAAGAGAGTGTCACCTGTCACTCATCCTGCATCCTTCTCTCATCAACTCCTTTTCATTTCTGCCACATTTATTCATTGTGCTTCTGTAGTGCAGCCTGGCTGACACCAGATGGCAGC